>NC_069509.1:60285461-60435461 GCF_027579735.1 Bombina bombina
GGAGAGTGGGAGGATAAGATAGAGAGGGAGAGTGAGAGGATAAAATGGGGAGGGGAGAGTGGGAGGATAAGATGGGGAGGGGAGAGTGAGAGGATAAGATAGGGAGGGGAGAGTGGGAGGATAAGATGGGGAGGGGAGGGTGGGGAGGATAAGATGGGGAGGGGAGGGTGGGGAGGATAAGATGGGGAGGGGAGGGTGGGGAGGATAAGATGGGGAGGGGAGGGTGGGGAGGATAAGATGGGGAGGGGAGAGTGGAGGGTAAGATAGGGAGGGGAGAGTGGAAGAATAAGATGGGGAGGGGAGAGTGGGAGGATAAGATGGGGAGGGGAGAGTGGAGGGTAAGATGGGGAGGGGGGAGGGGAGAGTGGGAGGACAAGATAGGGAGGGGAGAGTGCGAGGATAAGATGGGGAGGGGAGAGTGGGAGAATAAGATGGGGAGGGGAGAGTGGAAGGATAAGATGGGGAGGGGGAGTGGGAGGATACGATGGGGAGGGGAGAGTGGGGAGGATAAGATGGGGAGAGTGGGAGGATAAGATGGGGAGGGGAGAGTGGGAGGATAAGATGGGGAGGGGAGAGTGGGAGGATAAGATGGGGAGGGGAGAGCGGGAGGATAAGATGGGGAGGGGAGAGTGGGAGGATAAGATGGGGAGGGGAGAGTGGGGAGGATAAGATGGGGAGAGTGGGAGGATAAGATGAGGAGGGGAGGGTGGGGAGGATAAGATGGGGAGGGGAGGGTGGGGAGGATAAGACGGGGTGGGGAGGATAAGACGGGGAGGGGAGGGTGGGGAGGATAAGACGGGGAGGGTGGGGAGGATAAGACGGGGAGGGGAGGGTGGGGAGGATAAGACGGGGAGGGGAGAGTGGGAGGATAAGACGGGGAGGGGAGGGTGGGGAGGATAAGATGGGGAGGGGAGGGTGGGGAGGATAAGATGGGGAGGGGAGGGTGGGGAGGATAAGATGGGGAGGGGAGGGTGGGGAGGATAAGATGGGGAGGGGAGGGTGGGGAGGATAAGATGGGGAGGGTGGGGAGGATAAGATGGGGAGGGGAGGGTGGGGAGGATAAGATGGGGAGGGTGGGGAGGATAAGATGGGGAGGGGAGGGTGGGGAGGATAAGATGGGGAGGGGAGGGTGGGGAGGATAAGATGGGGAGGGGAGAGTGGGAGGATAAGATGGGGAGGGGAGAGTGGGAGGATAAGATGGGGAGGGGAGAGTGGGAGGATAAGATGGGGAGGGGAGAGTGGGAGGATAAGATGGGGAGGGGAGAGTGGGAGGATAAGATGGGGAGGGGAGAGTGGGAGGATAAGATGGGGAGGGGAGAGTGGGAGGATAAGATGGGGAGGGGAGAGTGGGGAGGATAAGATGGGGAGGGGAGGGTGGGGAGGATAAGATGGGGAGGGGAGGGTGGGAGGATAAGATGGGGAGGGGAGAGTGGGAGGATAAGATGGGGAGGGGAGAGTGGGAGGATAAGATGGGGAGGGGAGAGTGGGAGGATAAGATGGGGAGGGGAGAGTGGGAGGATAAGATGGGGAGGGGAGAGTGGGAGGATAAGATGGGGAGGGGAGAGTGGGAGGATAAGATGGGGAGGGGAGAGTGGGAGGATAAGATGGGGAGGGTTGAGTGGGAGGATAAGATGGGGAGGGTTGAGTGGGAGGATAAGATGGGGAGGGGAGAGTGGGAGGATAAGATGGGGAGGATAAGATGGGGAGGATAAGATGGGGAGGATAAGATGGGGAGGGGAGGGTGGGGAGGATAAGATGGGGAGGGTGGGAGGATAAGATGGGGAGGGGAGAGTGGGGAGGATAAGATGGGGAGGGTGGGGAGGATAAGATGGGGAGGGGAGAGTGGGAGGATAAGATGGGGAGGGGAGGGTGGAGAGGATAAGATGGGGAGGGGAGGGGAGAGTGGGAGGATAAGATGGGGAGGGGAGGGTGGAGAGGATAAGATGGGGAGGGGAGAGTGGGAGGTTAAGATGGGGAGGGGAGAGTGGGAGGTTAAGATGGGGAGGGGAGAGTGGGAGGATAAGATGGGGAGGGGAGAGTGGGAGGATAAGATGGGGAGGGGAGAGTGGGAGGATAAGATGGGGAGGGGAGAGTGGGAGGATAAGATGGGGAGGGGAGGGGAGAGTGGGAGGATAAGATGGGGAGGGGAGGGTGGAGAGGATAAGATGGGGAGGGGAGGGGAGAGTGGGAGTGGGAGGATAAGATGGGGAGGGGAGAGTGGGAGGATAAGATGGGGAGGGGAGAGTGGGAGGATAAGATGGGGAGGGGAGAGTGGGAGGGTAAGATGGGGAGGGGAGGGTGGGAGGATAAGATGGGGAGGGGAGAGTGGGAAGATAAGATGGGGAGGGGAGAGTGGGAGGTTAAGATGGGGAGGGGAGAGTGGGAGGATAAGATGGGGAGGGGAGAGTGGGAGGATAAGATGGGGAGGGGAGAGTGGGAGGATAAGATGGGGAGGGTGGGAGGATAAGATGGGGAGGGGAGGGTGGGAGGATAAGATGGGGAGGGGAGAGTGGGAGCATAAGATGGGGAGGATAAGATGGGGAGGGGAGGGTGGGGAGGATAAGATGGGGAGGGTGGGAGGATAAGATGGGGAGGGGAGAGTGGGGAGGATAAGATGGGGAGGGTGGGGAGGATAAGATGGGGAGGGTGGGGAGGATAAGATGGGGAGGGTGGGGAGGATAAGATGGGGAGAGTGGGAGGATAAGATGGGGAGGGGAGGGTGGAGAGGATAAGATGGGGAGGGGAGGGTGGAGAGGATAAGATGGGGAGGGGAGAGTGGGGAGGATAAGATGGGGAGGGGAGAGTGGGAGGATAAGATGGGGAGGGGAGAGTGGGAGGATAAGATGGGGAGGGGAGAGTGGGAGGATAAGATGGGGAGGGGAGAGTGGGAGGATAAGATGGGGAGGGGAGAGTGGGAGGATAAGATGTGGAGGGGAGAGTGGGAGGATAAGATGGGGAGGGGAGGGTGGGAGGATAAGATGGGGAGGGGAGGGTGGGAGGATACGATGGGGAGGGGAGAGTGGGAGGATAAGATGGGGAGGGGAGGGTGGGGAGGATAAGATGGGGAGGGTGGGGAGGATAAGATGGGGAGGGGAGAGTGGGAGGATAAGATGGGGAGGGGAGAGTGGGAGGATAAGATGGGGAGGGGAGAGTGGGAGGATAAGATGGGGAGGGTTGAGTGGGAGGATAAGATGGGGAGGGGAGAGTGGGAGGATAAGATGGGGAGGATAAGATGGGGAGGGGAGGGTGGGGAGGATAAGATGGGGAGGGTGGGGAGGATAAGATGGGGAGGGGAGAGTGGGGAGGATAAGATGGGGAGGGGAGAGTGGGGAGGATAAGATGGGGAGGGGAGAGTGGGGAGGATAAGATGGGGAGGGTGGGGAGGATAAGATGGGGAGGGTGGGGAGGATAAGATGGGGAGGGGAGGGTGGGAGGATAAGATGGGGAGAGTGGGAGGATAAGATGGGGAGGGCAGGGTGGAGAGGATAAGATGGGGAGGGGAGGGTGGAGAGGATAAGATGGGGAGGGGAGGGTGGGGAGGATAAGATGGGGAGGGGAGAGTGGGGAGGATAAGATGGGGAGGGGAGAGTGGGAGGATAAGATGGGGAGGGGAGAGTGGGAGGATAAGATGGGGAGGGGAGAGTGGGAGGATAAGATGGGGAGGGGAGAGTGGGAGGATAAGATGGGGAGGGGAGGGTGGGAGGATAAGATGGGGAGGGGAGAGTGGGAGGATAAGATGGGGAGGGGAGAGTGGGAGGATAAGATGGGGAGGGGAGGGTGGGGAGGATAAGATGGGGAGGGGAGGGTGGGGAGGATAAGATGGGGAGGGGAGAGTGGGGAGGATAAGATGGGGAGGGGAGGGTGGGAGGATAAGATGGGGAGGGGAGAGTGGGAGGATAAGATGGGGAGGGGAGGGTGGAGAGGATAAGATGGGGAGGGGAGGGTGGGGAGGATAAGATGGGGAGGGGAGAGTGGGGAGGATAAGATGGGGAGGGGAGAGTGGGAGGATAAGATGGGGAGAGTGGGAGGATAAGATGGGGAGAGTGGGAGGATAAGATGGGGAGAGTGGGAGGATAAGATGGGGAGAGTGGGAGGATAAGATGGGGAGGGTGGGAGGATAAGATGGGGAGGGGAGGGTGGGAGGATAAGATGGGGAGGGGAGAGTGGGAGGATAAGATGGGGAGGGGAGAGTGGGAGGATAAGATGGGGAGGGGAGAGTGGGAGGTTAAGATGGGGAGGGGAGAGTGGGAGTATAAGATGGGGAGGGGAGAGTGGGAGGATAAGATGGGGAGGGGAGAGTGGGAGGATAAGATGGGGAGGGGAGAGTGGGAGGATAAGATGGGGAGGGGAGAGTGGGAGGATAAGATGGGGAGGGGAGAGTGGGAGGATAAGATGGGGAGGGGAGAGTGGGAGGTTAAGATGGGGAGGGGAGAGTGGGAGGATAAGATGGGGAGGGGAGAGTGGGAGGATAAGATGGGGAGGGGAGAGTGGGAGGATAAGATGGGGAGGGGAGAGTGGGAGGATAAGATGGGGAGGGGAGAGTGGGAGGATAAGATGGGGAGGGGAGAGTGGGAGGATAAGATGGGGAGGGGAGAGTGGGAGGTTAAGATGGGGAGGGGAGAGTGGGAGGTTAAGATGGGGAGGGGAGAGTGGGAGGATAAGATGGGGAGGGGAGAGTGGGAGGATAAGATGGGGAGGGGAGAGTGGGAGGATAAGATGGGGAGGGGAGAGTGGGAGTATAAGATGGGGAGGGGAGAGTGGGAGGATAAGATGGGGAGGGGAGAGTGGGAGGATAAGATGGGGAGGGGAGAGTGGGAGGATAAGATGGGGAGGGGAGGGTGGGGAGGATAAGATGGGGAGGGGAGGGTGGGGAGGATAAGATGGGGAGGGTTGAGTGGGAGGAAAAGATGGGGAGGGGAGAGTGGGAGGATAAGATGGGGAGGATAAGATGGGGAGGGGAGGGTGGGGAGGATAAGATGGGGAGGGTGGGAGGATAAGATGGGGAGGGGAGAGTGGGGAGGATAAGATGGGGAGGGTGGGGAGGATAAGATGGGGAGGGTGGGGAGGATAAGATGGGGAGGGTGGGAGGATAAGATGGGGAGGGGAGAGTGGGAGGATAAGATGGGGAGGGGAGGGTGGAGAGGATAAGATGGGGAGGGGAGGGTGGGGAGGATAAGATGGGGAGGGGAGGGTGGGGAGGATAAGATGGGGAGGGGAGAGTGGGGAGGATAAGATGGGGGGGGAGAGTGGGAGGATAAGATGGGGAGGGGAGAGTGGGAGGATAAGATGGGGAGGGGAGAGTGGGAGGATAAGATGGGGAGGGGAGAGTGGGAGGATAAGATGGGGGGGGGGAGAGTAGGAGGATAAGATGGGGAGGGGAGAGTGGGAGGATAAGATGGGGAGGGGAGGGTGGGAGGATAAGATGGGGAGGGGAGGGTGGGAGGATAAGATGGGGAGGGGAGAGTGGGAAGATAAGATGGGGAGGGGAGAGTGGGAGGTTAAGATGGGGAGGGGAGAGTGGGAGGATAAGATGGGGAGGGGAGAGTGGGAGGATAAGATGGGGAGGGTGGGAGGATAAGATGGGGAGGGTGGGAGGATAAGATGGGGAGGGTGGGAGGATAAGATGGGGAGGGGAGAGTGGGAGGATAAGATGGGGAGGGGAGAGTGGGAGGATAAGATGGGGAGGGGAGAGTGGGAGGTTAAGATGGGGAGGGGAGAGTGGGAGGATAAGATGGGGAGGGGAGAGTGGGAGGATAAGATGGGGAGGGGAGAGTGGGAGGATAAGATGGGGAGGGGAGAGTGGGAGGATAAGATGGGGAGGGGAGAGTGGGAGGATACAACTGGGAGGACACAGGGTTAAGATGAGATGAGGCAATATGATGGGTTAATTGATGTAAGGTGGGCAGAGATTAAGACAGGGAGGAGAGTGAGAGGATGGAGCACTGGATAGGGGTGCAGGTGTGATGGAGAAGGAGATATTACAGGACAGATAGGAGTGAGATGGGCTGTGTTGGAGTCAGATGCAGCAGAAGAAGAGGGGGTGAGTTGTTTCTGCAGCAGGAGAGTCTGATGAGAGCAAAATTACATTTGGTATAGACCGAGCAACAAGGGAAGTGAGAGGGGCACCAAGGGTACAGGGTGGGCATGGGGCGGATAAGGGCCCTAACTAGAATCTAATGGAAAATACAGCACAATTTTAGGCAAGACTTCATCAAATCCAACACTAAGAAAACTATTTTTGGATTGTATGGAGTAGTTTTCAAGAATATGGGAACAGATAGGAAAATGAGCTACACAATGCACCACCTTTTTTTGCTTCACATTTTAAACATGGACTGTGCAATTCCTATTTTTGGTTCAGCATCTGGATAGCGCTTGCTGATTGGTATCTAAATGTAGCCATCCAATCAGCAAGCACTACTCAGGTGCTGAACCAAAAATTGTCCATCTCCTAAACTTACATTCCAGCTTTTTAAATAAAGATACCAAAAGAACGAAGAAAAATTGATAATAGGAGTAAATTATAAAGTTGTGTAAAATTGCCTGCTCTATCCGACTCATGAAAGTTTAATTTTGACTAGATTATCCCTTTAATCACTGCATTAACAGATACCTGCATGCAAAATAGATGCATTAGAATAGAATGCCATTAAGCTGTCATTTTGTTAGTAACATTTGCATTGTTTTGTAGACCAGATATACACTTCTTGATAAGCCTATCATATCTTCACAGATATAAATAAACCACTACACTGATCAACCAATCGCTGTGTAGCATTTTGCGCAGTAAAGATTCAAAATAATGCAGGATGCACTCCAGGCTTTCTGGCGCAGCGCAGAAATCTCAGTTTCAGAGGTAATTTAGAGGGAATGCGAGAACAGTAAATAACGAAAGTACATTTAACTTTTTTTACACATCTTTTTAAACATTCTTTGTTTAATGTCCCTTTAATAGACTGTATCATGATATAGGTACTGTTCGATTTTGACTGCATAAAGCGGCATGCTGCCCTTATATACCTGCAGATGGCAAGCCCCCCCTTAACCCTTAGGTTACTTTTCTAGGGGAGCTGAGAGAATAAGGGGGTGAGGTAGGTTTACCCTGTCTGGGAGAGGCTGTTTAGTGGGAGGGTCAGCAGATGTGGGGTGAGTACCCAGTGGGGAGGGGTAGGTAGCTTATCCGTGGGGAGACTGGCTTGTATGGTGAGACAATGTAAAGAAGGGAGAGGCTGTGAGATAACGAGGGAGGGGAGGGGGATAGAGAGCAAACAATGTTACCCAGAACAGCACAAAGTAATTATTTCTGTCAAGGGAAAGTAGGAAGCGGTTGCTAAGGAACCGAGAGAGAGGCCTTGGTGTTTGTTTTCATTGTGAGAGCAAGGGCAAGGAGCAGCAAGAGAGGATTGCAGTGGACAAGAGGCCCTAAACTACCATGGGGGCCGCTAACACAGCAGCAGCCTGTACAAAGTCAGGGAAAAAAACATGTACAGAAGCAAAAAGACAGATAAATGTCTGTACAAAGTCAGGGAATAAACATATACAGAAGCAAAAAGACAGATAAATGTCTGTACAAAGTCAGGGAAAAAACATGTACAGAAGCAAAAAGACAGATAAATGTCTGTACAAAGTCAGAGAAAAAAACATGTACAGAAGCAAAAAGACAGATAAATGTCTGTACAAAGTGAGGGAAAAAACATGTACAGAAGCAAAAAGACAGATAAATGTCTGTACAAAGTCAGAGAAAAAAACATGTACAGAAGCAAAAAGACAGATAAATGTCTGTACAAAGTCAGGGAAAAAAACATGTACAGAAGCAAAAAGACAGATAAATGTCTGTACAAAGTCAGGGAATAAACATATATAGAAGCAAAAAGACAGATAAATGTCTGTACAAAGTCATGGAAAAAACATGTAAAGAAGCAAAAAGACAGATAAATGTCTGTACAAAGTCAGGGAATAAACATATATAGAAGCAAAAAGACAGATAAATGTCTGTACAAAGTCATGGAAAAAACATGTAAAGAAGCAAAAAGACAGATAAATGTCTGTACAAAGTCAGGGAAAAAACATGTACAGAAGCAAAAAGACAGATAAATGTCTGTACAAAGTCAGGGAAAAAACATGTACAGAAGCAAAAAGACAGATAAATGTGTATCTAATACAGGAGTCCATTTGTTACATATGCAGAAGAATTAATCACAAAACTTTTTTTCAATTAAAAGACAAACAAGTTCTTAAATATCTAGCATAATGCGTCCATTATCTGCTTTATATTCCAAACAAGCGATGCAGTAAGCAAACTCTTCTTAAAGAGACAGTAAACACCCTATAATTTATTATTTTTTCTGCAGTCTTAAAGGGACATGAAACCCCAGATTTTTCTTTCATGATTTATGTAACTTTCCATTTTGTTTATTTTATCTAATTTGCTTTGTTCTTTTGGTATTCTTTGTTAAAAAGCATACCCAGGTAGGCTCATGGGCAGTAATGCACTACTGGGAGCTAGCTGGGGATTGGTGGCTGTACATATATGCCTCTTGTCACTGGCTCATCTGATATGTTCAGCTAGCTCCCAGTAGTGCATTGCTGCTCCTTTGGTAGCGGATGTCAAAACAATGAAGCAAAATTTGACAATTGAAGTTAATTGAAAAGTTGTTTACAATTGTATGCTCTATCTGAATCATGAAAGTAAAAAATGTGGGTTTTCATGTCCCTTTAAAGGGACATTAAACACTTTGAGATGGTAATATAAAATGATAAATTGTATATAATAAAACAACTCTGCAATATACTTTCATTATTTATTTTGTCCTCTTTGCCTGTAATTCCGTTCTGAAATTGTGAGCTTTTCAGTTCCTGTTAGAAATGGAAGTGCAGAACACTGTTAAATCCAGCACAACCATTGGCTGCACACTCTAGTGACCTATTTATAACTGACCCTAATTGGCCACAACAGAGAAGGTAACACAAGTTACAACATGGCAGCTCCCAGTGTTTTATAGACACTAAAACTTTACACTTATTTTGTCACTTTTTAAACAACTAATGAAACTTTAAAAAATACATCTACATGTTAGTCATGGACTAATCTTTTCTTTGAATGCATCATTCTATCTAGCATGTATTTAGTGTTTAATGTCCCTTTAAATGAATGAACATATTAGGTGAGTGTGGAAATGTTTAAAATAGTTAAACACCTTGTTTGCTGCAGTGGTTATTCAATAGCCAAACACAACCCACCGCACAAGTCTTGTTTGAAGGATTTAAATAGGACTTGTTACTGGAATAGACAGCCACTGACATTTTGTTAGCCAAACATGCTTTGCTCTGCCGTTCTTATCTTATCATCTCTGGTGAGTCAATTAGGGACATATATGTGTCAGGGTTAGGCTTGTGAAGCCTGCCCTGTATTAAAAACAGGAAAACCCACACCTTTCAAATTTTAGTTACAGCAAAGGATACAAAATAAATAATTAAAGTATATTACAAAGCTGTTGTACTGTTCATAAGAAAAGATGTATAGTACAATTTCAAGGGGTTTACTGTCCTTTAATGTTTTAAAAACAAAATAACATCCTTTTTACTGCAATTATTTTTTAATTGCCAAACTCCACCCACTATTTGCCTAATTTGTATGAGCCAATCTGGGTTTTAGTCCACAAACAACAAGGCTAGTCACTGTCATAAAGTTAGTATAAATGTACAGTAATTGTTTTGCACTTATTATATGGTAAAGTCCATCCGGAACATGTATGTAGCAGGGTTAGCCTTGCACGCTCAGCAGATGCATTTCAAGTTCTGAGAATTAGAAACGGCTCATTTGCAGTGCTAAATGACATGAAAAGGGGGCAAAATAAGTCATGAAAATATAAAGAAATTGAGTTTCATTAGACATAACTAAACACCTCAATGTGTTTACGGTCTCATTTATTTCATTACCTTTCTTATGGAAATAGGCAGCTATTATATAGATTATGCTTCTTTTAAAGTGACAAAACCAGCCAGCAAGAACATCACCCAAGGAATAGGACAACAAAGTGTAAATGAATTGTATTAATAAATCAGGAAGAGAGTTAATGCTTTTTGACCATTGACCTTTATTTGATAGTGTGAGGATGCTCAGCCACAGTGTAAATTGGGAATAGACCCCACATAGTGTGTCACACTATCTTTAAGTGTGATGTTAAAAAATAAATTAAAACCAAAATTAAACTTTTATTATTCAGATATACCAAGCCATTTTAAAAATCTTTCCAAATTACTTCAATTATCAAATTGACATTGTTTTCTTGTTGAAGGGCTTATGTAAATGTGTACTATATGACAGCAGTATGTGCAACAATGTTTATAACATTGTTATACATTGTTGCACACACTGCTGCCAGTGCTTCAGACTTGTGCACTCTCCTGAGCATATCTAACAATACTAAGAGAACAAAGTAAATTTGACAAAAGTACATTTGCAATATTGTTATAATTGCGCGCTCTATCTTAGTCATAAAAGTTTATTTTTGATTGTCATGTCCCTTTAATAAAGGAAACGAATCCAGTCAATTGAAAACTAAAGAACTAAGACCTTCAAGAAAATATTTTTTTTTTTAA
This sequence comes from Bombina bombina, assembly GCF_027579735.1. Lineage (NCBI taxonomy): Eukaryota > Metazoa > Chordata > Amphibia > Anura > Bombinatoridae > Bombina > Bombina bombina. The sequence continues at coordinate 60,296,064 of NC_069509.1, forward strand.
TGCAATATTTCCTAAAAGCGACCCTTTTTATCCAAATGTTCATTATTCCTCCTCCTCAGCAGCTGTTTTTTTTTTTGCCTCTTAAAGAACCAGTTAAAATGCAGATTTGCACAATTGAGAAATGTAAATTGACAGCTTTAGAGAAATGTGCTTGTTCATGGACAGTAATGAAATGGTATAAATAAAGTTGGAAAAAACAGAATATCTGCAACATCGATGACTCAACAGTCTGATGCTCATTGCGCTGTACTTGACAGGCGTGTTTTTCATATGTAGATTTGCGGTAGCAATGTTTGGCGAGCATATTGACTCCAGTAAATGCGTTTAGATTGACGCAATGATAAATAGGCCCCTTAGGCCTCTAGTTATCAAGGTCTGGCGGACCTGATCCGACACTATGGATCAGGTCCGCCAGACCTCGCTGAATACAGCGAGCAATACGCTCGCCATATTCAGCATTGCACCAGCAGCTCACAAGAGCTGCTGGTGCAATGCCGCCCCCTGCAGACTCACGGCCAATGGGCCGCCAGCAGGGGGGTGTCAATCAGTACTCGTACTCGATCGGGTTGATTTCAAGCGATGTCTGTACGCCTGCTCAGAGCAGGCGGACAGGTTATGGAGCAGCGGTCTTTGTGACCACTGCTTCATAACTGCTGTTTCTGGCGAGCCTGCAGGCTTGCCAGAAACACGGGGCATCAAGCTCCATTCGGAGCTTGATAGATAGGCCCCTTTGTCTGAACTTCAAATGAGTAGTAGATTTTATTCTGACAAATCTCAAAGTTATTGATATTTCCACTCCACCTGTACCATGTGACAGTCATCAGCCAATCACAAATGCATATACGGATATGCTGTGAATTCTTGCACATGCTCAGTCAGAGTTGGTGACTCAAAAAGTCTAAATATAAAAAGACTGTGCACATTTTGTTAATGGAAGTAAATTGAAAAATTGTTTAAAATTGTATTCTCTATCTGAATCATGAAAGTTTAATTTAACCTGCGTGCCCCTTTAAGAAGCAGAGTGCTATTAACCAACCAGAACCTGCAATGCTTCTATTGAGGCTGAACGTACGCGCTCATGCTGAGTTCAGTCAGTCACTGCACCGTGGCAGGCCTTGCAAGACTTGACACTTGTGCAATGACTGTAAGAATGGAGTTTGAGCATGTCCCTTCTGTCTCAGCAGACAAATTGTTACATCTTGTGATTGGCTGTAGTGCTTGGCTTCTGGAAAAGGAAACAAAATGACTGAGGGGTATTTACTGAATTTTCAAGGGACTGTTTACCCCCCCCCCAACAGCTCTGTGAAAACTACACCTGACTGTAAAGTCGCCACTGTCTATTCCTGAATCCTGACCTAAATGTTTGACTTTTCTCTATTTCAGGTAAATGGGCAGAATGTTGATAGCATGAAACATTCAGAGGTTGTGACAAACATCAAATCCAGGGAGAATGAGACCACCTTGCTTGTGGTGGACCCTGAAACAGACGACTATTACAAGAAACTGGGAGTTACCCCTACTGAGGCTCATGCTAAAGGTGAGATGCTGCCTGCAGCCATAATCTTATTTAATGGATACAACAGATCATAATGAAAATTTCTCAAGCTGCATTCACAGCTTTTGAGGGTTTGCAGCGCATGCGCGAAGCTGCAACCACAAATTTAAGATGTAGAAACTTCTCTTTTATCCTTTCTGCCACCTCAGAGGTGGAGCGATAAATCACGCTCGCTTGTTGGGAGTGATTGACATGCCCTGCTCTCCTGCAATTGGTTGCACAAGAGCACTCTTGCCAATGTTGAATGTTGCCACCCAATGCAGCATTGTAAGTGCTGGCTGCAGGAGGACAGGTTTTCTCTCTCTCTCTAATTAAAGTGCCATAAAACAGGTTGAGATCTGTGCATATCCTAAAAGGGCTAATTAAGTAAAAATAGTTTGCATAAAAAAATTGTTTAAAAATTGCTGGCAAGTATTTTAAAATAATTTTCAAAAATAAGCAAAATTAATTACATAGCCATGGTCTCTGGAGTAGTCTGATCCACCCCCCATATCAGTGTTTAGCATCAGAAACACAGGAATTGTATTTCAACTGAGTTCACATCAGCTTATTTGCTTCTAGGCATGCTCCAGCAGATAATGAGTGTTACAAACTTGTATTCTACCAAAGCAAAGGTGGAGATAGATACAGCCATATAAGGAACTGTGTGGGGGGAGTTAGAGCTGTACAATTCAGAAACTTAAAAGAAAGGGTTAATGGTGAGGCACTGCAGTATAAATTTGCAGGCAAAGTAATTAAAGTACATATTATTATATATTGTTTTCTTCTGTTAAGTGTGATCAGTCCACGGGTCATCATTACTTCTGGGATATTAACTGCTCCCCTACAGGAAGTGCAAGAGGATTCACCCAGCAGAGCTGCATATAGCTCCTCCCCTCTACGTCACTCCCAGTCATTCTCTTGCACCCAGCAACTAGATAGGTCGTGTGAGAGGACTATGGTGATTATACTTAGTTTTATATCTTCAATCAAAAGTTTGTTATTTTAAAATAGCACCGGAGTGTGTTATTACCTCTCTGGCAGAGTTTGAGGAAGAATCTACCAGAGTTTTGCTATGATTTTAGCCGGAGTAGTTAAGATCATATTGCTGTTCTCGGCCATCTGAGGAGTGAGGTAAACTTCAGATCAGGGGACAGCGGGCAGATGAATCTGCATAGAGGTATGTAGCAGTTTTTATTTTCTGACAATGGAATTGATGAGAAAATCCTGCCATACCGATATAATGTCATGTATGTATACTTTACACTTCAGTATTCTGGGAGAATGGTACTTCACTAGAATTACACTGTAAGAAAGACATAAAGCTGTTTAATAACTAGAGATTATGTTTAACGTTTTTGCTGGAATGTAAAATCGTTTTCATTTGCTGAGGTACTGAGTGAATAAATGTTTGGGCACCATTTTTCCACTTGGCAGTTGCTTAAATCTGTTTTTTCTGTCAGTTTCTGTTCTCCCTCACTGCTGTGTGTGTGGGGGAGGGGCGCTTTTACTATGCATCAAATATTTCAGTCAGCAACTCATTGTATTCCCTGCATGATCTGGTTCATCTCTACAGAGCTCAGGGGTCTTCAAAACTTATTTTGAGGGAGGTAATTTCTCTCAGCAGAGCTGTGAGAATTATAGTTTGACTGAAATAAAAACTTTTATTCTGTAATTTGTTTCCTGCTTTCAGAAATTGTTATCTTTGCTAATGGGATTAAACCTTTGCTAAAGTTGTGTTGTTTACAAGGATTGAGGCTATAACTGTTTCAATTTATTAATTTTTAACTGTCATAGATCTTCTGTGCTTCTTAAAGGCACAGTACGTTTTAATATTATTCTATTTGAATTGTATTTCCAAGTTGCAAGTTTATTTGCTAGTGTGTTAAACATGTCTGATTCAGAAGATGATACCTGTGTCATTTGTTGCAATGCCAAAGTGGAGCCCAATAGAAATTTATGTACTAACTGTATTGATGCTACTTTAAATAAAAATCAATCTGTACAAATTGAACAAATTTCACCAAACAACGAGGGGAGAGTTATGCCGACTAACTCGCCTCACGTGTCAGTACCTACATCTCCCGCTCAGAGGGAGGTGCGTGATATTGTAGCGCCGAGTACAGCTGGGCGGCCATTACAAATCACATTACAGGATATGGCTACTGTTATGACTGAAGTTTTGGCTAAATTACCAGAACTAAAAGGTAAGCGTGATCACTCTGGGGTGAGAACAGAGTGCGCTGATAATATTAGGGCCATGTCAGACACTGCGTCACAGGTGGCAGAACATGAGGACGGAGAACTTCATTCTGTGGGTGACGGTTCTGATCCAAACAGACTGGATTCAGATATTTCAAATTTTAAATTTAAACTGGAAAACCTCCGTGTATTACTAGGGGAGGTGTTAGCGGCTCTGAATGATTGTAACACAGTTGCAATACCAGAGAAAATGTGTAGGTTGGATAAATATTTTGCGGTACCGACGAGTACTGAGGTTTTTCCTATACCTAAGAGACTTACTGAAATTGTTACTAAGGAGTGGGATAGACCCGGTGTGCCGTTCTCACCCCCTCCGATATTTAGAAAAATGTTTCCAATAGACGCCACCACAAGGGACTTATGGCAAATGGTCCCTAAGGTGGAGGGAGCAGTTTCTACTTTAGCTAAGCGTACCACTATCCCGGTGGAGGATAGCTGTGCTTTTTCAGATCCAATGGATAAAAAGTTAGAGGGTTACCTTAAGAAAATGTTTGTTCAACAAGGTTTTATATTGCAACCCCTTGCATGCATTGCGCCGATCACGTCTGCAGCGGCATTCTGGATTGAGTCTCTGGAAGAGAACATTGGTTCAGCTACTCTGGACGACATTACGGACAGGCTTAGAGACCTTAAACTAGCTAATTCATTCATTTCGGAGGCCGTAGTACATCTTACTAAACTTACGGCGAAGAATTCAGGATTCGCCATTCAGGCACGCAGGGCGCTGTGGCTAAAATCCTGGTCAGCTGATGTTACTTCTAAGTCTAAATTGCTTAATATACCTTTCAAAGGGCAGACCTTATTCGGGCCCGGGTTGAAAGAGATTATCGCTGACATTACAGGAGGTAAAGGCCATGCCCTGCCTCAGGACAAAGCCAAAGCCAAGACTAGACAGTCTAGTTTTCGTTCCTTTCGTAATTTCAAAGCAGGAGCAGCATCAACTTCCTCTGCACCAAAACAGGAAGGAGCTGTTGCTCGCTACAGACAAGGCTGGAAACCTAACCAGTCCTGGAACAAGGGCAAGCAGACTAGGAAACCTGCTGCTGCCCCCAAAACAGCATGAATTGAGGGCCCCCGATCCGGGATCGGATCTAGTGGGGGGCAGACTTTCTCTCTTCGCCCAGGCTTGGGCAAGAGATGTTCAGGATCCCTGGGCGCTAGAGATAATATCTCAGGGATACCTTCTGGACTTCAAATACTCTCCTCCAAGAGAGAGATTTCATCTGTCAAGATTGTCAACAATCCAGACAAAGAAAGAGGCTTTTCTACGCTGCGTACAAGAGCTCTTGTTAATGGGAGTAATCCATCCAGTTCCACGATCGGAACAGGGACAGGGGTTTTACTCAAATCTGTTTGTGGTTCCCAAAAAAGAGGGAACTTTCAGACCAATCCTGGACTTAAAGATCCTAAACAAATTCCTAAGAGTTCCATCGTTCAAGATGGAGACTATTCGGACAATTTTACCTATGATCCAAGAGGGTCAGTACATGACCACTGTAGATTTAAAAGATGCTTACCTGCACATACCGATTCACAAAGATCATTACCGGTACCTAAGGTTTGCCTTCCTAGACAGGCATTACCAGTTTGTGGCTCTTCCATTCGGATTGGCTACAGCGCCAAGAATCTTCACAAAGGTTCTGGGTGCTCTTCTGGCGGTACTAAGACCGCGGGGAATCTCGGTAGCTCCATACCTAGACGACATTCTGATACAAGCTTCAAGCTTTCAAACTGCCAAATCTCATACAGAGTTAGTGCTGGCATTTCTAAGGTCACATGCATGGAAGGTGAACGAAAAGAAAAGTTCACTCGTTCCACTCACAAGAGTTCCCTTCCTGGGGACTCTTATAGATTCTGTAGAAATGAAGATTTACCTGACAGAGGACAGGCTATCAAGACTTCAAAGTGCTTGCCGCACTCTTCATTCCATTCAACACCCGTCAGTGGCTCAATGTATGGAGGTAATCGGCTTAATGGTAGCGGCAATGGACATAGTACCCTTTGCACGCTTACACCTCAGACCACTGCAACTGTGCATGCTAGGTCAGTGGAATGGGGATTACTCAGACTTATCCCCTTCTCTGAATCTGGATCAAGAGACCAGAAATTCTCTTCTATGGTGGCTTTCTCGGCCACACCTGTCCAGGGGGATGCCATTCAGCAGACCAGACTGGACAATTGTAACAACAGACGCCAGCCTTCTAGGTTGGGGTGCCGTCTGGAATTCCCTGAAGGCTCAGGGACTATGGAGTCAGGAGGAGAGTCTCCTGCCAATAAACATTCTGGAATTGAGAGCAGTTCTCAATGCCCTCCTGGCTTGGCCCCAGTTGACAACTCGGGGGTTCATCAGGTTTCAGTCGGACAACATCACGACTGTAGCTTACATCAACCATCAGGGAGGGACAAGAAGCTCCCTAGCTATGATGGAAGTATCAAAGATAATTCGCTGGGCAGAGTCTCACTCTTGCCACCTGTCAGCAATCCACATCCCGGGAGTGGAGAACTGGGAGGCGGATTTCTTAAGTCGTCAGACTTTTCATCCGGGGGAGTGGGAACTTCATCCGGAGGTCTTTGCCCAAATACTTCGACGTTGGGGCAAACCAGAGATAGATCTCATGGCGTCTCGACAGAACGCCAAGCTTCCTCGTTACGGGTCCAGATCCAGGGATCCAGGAGCAGTCCTGATAGATGCTCTGACAGCACCTTGGGACTTCAGGATGGCTTACGTGTTTCCACCCTTCCCGTTGCTTCCTCGATTGATAGCCAGAATCAAACAAGAGAGAGCATCAGTGATTCTAATAGCACCTGCGTGGCCACGCAGGACTTGGTATGCAGACCTGGTGGACATGTCATCCTGTCCGCCTTGGTCTCTACCTCTGAAACAGGACCTTCTGATACAGGGTCCCTTCAAACATCAAAATCTAACTTCTCTGAAGCTGACTGCTTGGAAATTGAACGCTTAATTTTATCAAGACGTGGGTTTTCTGAGTCAGTTATTAGTACCTTAATACAGACTAGGAAACCTGTTACCAGAAAGATTTACCATAAGATATGGCGTAAATACCTACATTGGTGTGAATCCAAAGGTTACTCTTGGAGTAAGGTTAGGATTCCTAGGATATTGTCTTTTCTACAAGAAGGTTTAGAAAAGGGTTTTTCTGCTAGTTCATTAAAGGGACAGATCTCAGCTCTGTCCATTCTGTTACACAAACGTCTGTCAGAAGTTCCTGACGTCCAGGCTTTTTGTCAGGCTTTGGCCAGGATTAAGCCTGTGTTTAAAACTGTTGCTCCACCATGGAGTTTAAACCTTGTTCTTAATGTTTTACAGGGCGTTCCGTTTGAACCCCTTCATTCCATTGATATAAAGTTGTTATCTTGGAAAGTTCTATTTTTAATGGCTATTTCCTCGGCTCGAAGAGTCTCTGAATTATCAGCCTTACATTGTGATTCTCCTTATTTGATTTTTCATTCGGATAAGGTAGTCCTGCGTACTAAACCTGGGTTCTTACCTAAGGTAGTTACTAACAGGAATATCAATCAAGAGATTGTTGTTCCTTCTTTATGCCCAAATCCTTCTTCAAAGAAGGAACGTCTACTGCACAACCTGGATGTAGTCCGGGCTCTAAAATTTTACTTGCAGGCAACTAAGGAATTCCGACAAACGTCTTCTCTGTTTGTCATTTACTCTGGGCAGAGGAGAGGTCAAAAAGCTTCCGCTACCTCTCTTTCTTTTTGGCTTCGTAGCATAATTCGTTTAGCTTATGAGACTGCTGGACAGCAGCCCCCTGAAAGAATTACAGCTCATTCTACTAGAGCTGTGGCTTCCACTTGGGCCTTCAAGAATGAGGCCTCTGTTGAACAGATTTGCAAGGCTGCAACTTGGTCTTCGCTTCATACTTTTTCCAAATTTTACAAATTTGACACCTTTGCTTCATCGGAGGCTATTTTTGGGAGAAAGGTTCTTCAGGCAGTGGTTCCTTCTGTATAAAGAGTCTGCCTATCCCTCCCGTCATCCGTGTACTTTTGCTTTGGTATTGGTATCCCAGAAGTAATGATGACCCGTGGACTGATCACACTTAACAGAAGAAAACATAATTTCTTCTGTTATGTGTGATCAGTCCACGGGTCATCATTACTTCTGGGATATAACTCCTCCCCAACAGGAAATGCAAGAGGATTCACCCAGCAGAGCTGCATATAGCTCCTCCCCTCTACGTCAGTCCCAGTCATTCTCTTGCACCCAACGACTAGATAGGATGTGTGAGAGGACTATGGTGATTATACTTAGTTTTTATGACTTCAATCAAAAGTTTGTTATTTTACAATAGCACCGGAGCGTGTTATTACTTCTCTGGCAGAGTTTGAGGAAGAATCTACCAGAGTTTTTTTACTATGATTTTAACCGGAGTAGTTAAGATCATATTGCTGTTCTCGGCCATCTGAGGGAGGTAAAAGCTTCAGATCAGGGGACAGCGGGCAGATGAATCTGCATTGAGGTATGTAGCAGTTTTTATTTTCTGAATGGAATTGATGAGAAAATCCTGCCATACCGTTATAATGACATGTATGTATACACTTCAGTATTCTGGGGATGGTATTTCACCGGAACTACTCTGTTAAAAGTCACTAATCCTTTTAATAAGTATTTATCATGTTAAACGTTTTTGCTGGAATGTAGAATCGTTTACATTTCTGAGGTACTGAGTGAATAAATATTTGGGCATTATTTTCCACTTGGCAGTTGTTTGGTTTTAATTGTGACAGTTTCGTTTCTCTTCACTGCTGTGTATGAGGGAGGGGCCGTTTTTGGCGCTCTTTGCTACGCATCAAAAAATTCCAGTCAGTTACTCTTATATTTCCTGCATGATCCGGTTCATCTCAGACAGATCTCAGGGGTCTTCAAACTTCTTTGGAGGGAGGTAGATTCTCTCAGCAGAGCTGTGAGAATTTTATATTGACTGTGAATAAAAACGTTGCTCTATAATTTTTATGTCAAATTTAATTATTGTTATTTTACTAATGGGAACAAACCTTTGCTAAAAGTTGTGTTGTTTTAAAGTTTGATGCTATAACTGTTTTTCAGTTCATTGTTTCAACTGTCATTTAATCGTTTAGTACCTCTTTGAGGCACAGTACGTTTTTGCTAAAAAAGATTATAACCAAGTTGCAAGTTTATTGCTAGTGTGTTAAACATGTCTGACTCAGAGGAAGATATCTGTGTCATTTGTTCCAATGCCAAGGTGGAGCCCAATAGAAATTTATGTACTAACTGTATTGATGCTACTTTAAATAAAAGTCAATCTGTACAATTTGAACAAATTTCACCAAACAGCGAGGGGAGAGTTATGCCGACTAACTCGCCTCACGCGGCAGTACCTGCATCTCCCGCCCGGGAGGTGCGTGATATTATGGCGCCTAATACATCTGGGCGGCCATTACAGATAACATTACAAGATATGGCTACTGTTATGACTGAAGTTTTGTCTAAATTACCAGAACTAAGAGGCAAGCGTGATCACTCTGGGGTGAGAACAGAGTGCGCTGACAATACTAGGGCCATGTCTGATACTGCGTCACAGCTTGCAGAGCATGAGGACGGAGAGCTTCATTCTGTAGGTGACGGTTCTGATCCAAACAGATTGGATTCAGATATTTCAAATTTTAAATTTAAATTGGAGAACCTCCGTGTATTACTAGGGGAGGTCTTAGCAGCTCTCAATGATTGTAACACCGTTGCAATACCAGAGAAACTGTGTAGGTTGGATAAATACTTTGCGGTACCGGCGAGTACTGACGTTTTTCCTATACCTAAGAGACTAACTGAAATTGTTACTAAGGAGTGGGATAGACCCGGTGTGCCGTTCTCACCCCCTCCAATATTTAGAAAGATGTTTCCAATAGACACCACCACTCGGGACTTATGGCAAACGGTCCCTAAGGTGGAGGGAGCAGTTTCTACTTTAGCTAAGCGTACCACTATCCCGGTGGAGGATAGCTGTGCTTTTTCAGATCCAATGGATAAAAAATTAGAGGGTTACCTTAAGAAAATGTTTGTTCAACAAGGTTTTATATTGCAACCCCTTGCATGTATCGCGCCGATTACGGCTGCGGCAGCATTTTGGATTGAGTCTCTGGAAGAGAACCTTAGTTCATCTACGCTAGACGACATTACGGACAGGCTTAGAGTCCTTAAACTAGCTAATTCATTCATTTCGGAGGCCGTAGTACATTTAACCAAACTTACGGCTAAGAACTCAGGATTCGCCATACAGGCACGTAGGGCGCTGTGGCTAAAATCCTGGTCAGCTGATGTTACTTCTAAGTCCAAATTACTTAATATACCTTTCAAGGGGCAGTCTTTATTTGGGCCCGGTTTGAAAGAAATTATCGCTGACATTACAGGAGGTAAGGGCCACGCCCTACCTCAAGACAAAGCCAAAGCTAAGGCTAGACAGTCTAATTTTCGTCCCTTTCGGAATTTCAAAACAGGAGCAGCATCAACCTCCACTGCACCAAAACAGGAGGGAGCTGTTGCTCGTTACAGGCAAGGCTGGAAGCCTAACCAGTCCTGGAACAAGAGCAAGCAGGCCAGGAAACCTGCTGCTGCCCCAAAGACAGCATGAACCGAGAGCCCCCGATCCGGGACCGGATCTAGTGGGGGGCAGACTTTCTCTCTTCGCCCAGGCCTGGGCAAGAGATGTTCAGGATCCCTGGGCGCTAGAGATCATATCTCAGGGATACCTTCTAGACTTCAAATTATCTCCCCCAAGAGGGAGATTTCATCTGTCAAGATTGTCAACAAACCAGATAAAGAAAGAAGCGTTTCTACGCTGTGTACAAGATCTGTTATTAATGGGAGTGATCCATCCGGTTCCGCGGTCGGAACAAGGACAAGGGTTCTACTCAAACCTGTTTGTGGTTCCCAAAAAAGAGGGAACTTTCAGGCCAATCTTAGATTTAAAGATTCTAAACAAATTCCTAAGAGTTCCATCGTTCAAAATGGAAACTATTCGGACAATCTTACCCATGATCCAAAAGGGTCAGTACATGACCACAGTGGATTTAAAAGATGCTTACCTTCACATACCGATTCACAAAGATCATCACCGGTATCTAAGGTTTGCCTTCTTAGACAGGCACTACCAGTTTGTAGCTCTCCCATTCGGATTGGCTACGGCTCCAAGAATCTTCACAAAGGTTCTAGGTGCCCTTCTGGCGGTACTAAGACCGCGAGGGATTTCGGTAGCTCCGTACCTAGACGACATTCTAATACAAGCTTCAAGCTTTCAAACTGCCAAGTCTCATACAGAGTTAGTTCTGGCATTTCTAAGGTCGCATGGATGGAAAGTGAACGAAAAGAAGAGTTCTCTTTTTCCTCTCACAAGGGTTCCATTCTTGGGGACTCTTATAGATTCTGTAGAAATGAAGATTTACCTGACAGAAGACAGGTTAACAAAGCTTCAAAATGCATGCCGTGTCCTTCATTCCATTCAACACCCGTCAGTAGCTCAATGCATGGAGGTGATCGGCTTAATGGTAGCGGCAATGGACATAGTACCTTTTGCACGCCTACACCTCAGACCGCTGCAATTGTGCATGCTAAGTCAATGGAATGGGGATTACTCAGATTTGTCCCCTACTCTGAATCTGAATCAAGAGACCAGAAATTCTCTTCTATGGTGGCTTTATCGGCCACACCTGTCCAGGGGGATGCCATTCAGCAGGCCAGACTGGACAATTGTAACAACAGACGCCAGCCTACTAGGTTGGGGCGCTGTCTGGAATTCTCTGAAGGCTCAGGGACTATGGAATCAGGAGGAGAGTCTCCTTCCAATAAACATCCTGGAATTGAGAGCAGTTCTCAATGCCCTTCTGGCTTGGCCCCAATTAACAACTCGGGGGTTCATCAGGTTTCAGTCGGACAACATCACGACTGTAGCTTACATCAACCATCAGGGAGGGACAAGAAGCTCCCTAGCAATGATGGAAGTATCAAAGATAATTCGCTGGGCAGAGTCTCACTCTTGCCACCTGTCAGCAATCCACATCCCGGGAGTGGAGAACTGGGAGGCGGATTTCTTGAGTCGCCAGACTTTTCATCCGGGGGAGTGGGAACTTCATCCGGAGGTCTTTGCCCAAATACTTCGACGTTGGGGCAAACCAGAGATAGATCTCATGGCGTCTCGCCAGAACGCCAAACTTCCTCACTACGGGTCCAGATCCAGGGATCCGGGAGCGGTTCTGATAGATGCTTTGACAGCACCTTGGAACTTCGGGATGGCTTATGTGTTTCCACCCTTCCCGCTGCTTCCTCGATTGATTGCCAAAATCAAACAGGAGAGAGCATCAGTGATTCTAATAGCGCCTGCATGGCCACGCAGGACTTGGTATGCAGATCTAGTGGACATGTCATCCTGTCCGCCTTGGTCTCTACCTCTAAGACAGGACCTTCTGATACAGGGTCCATTCAAACATCAAAATCTAACTTCTCTGAAGCTGACTGCTTGGAAATTGAACGCTTGATTTTATCAAAACGTGGTTTTTCTGAGTCGGTTATTGATACCCTGATACAGGCTAGGAAGCCTGTCACCAGAAGGATTTACCATAAAATATGGCGTAAATACCTATACTGGTGCGAATCCAAAGGTTACTCCTGGAGTAAGGTTAGGATCGCTAGGATATTGTCTTTTCTACAAGAAGGTTTAGAAAAGGGTTTATCAGCTAGTTCATTAAAGGGACAGGTTTCAGCTCTGTCCATCTTGTTACACAGGCGTCTGTCAGAAAATCCAGACGTCCAGGCCTTTTGTCAGGCTTTAGTTAGAATCAAGCCTGTGTTTAAAGCTGTTGCTCCGCCATGGAGTTTAAACTTAGTTCTTAACGTTTTACAGGGTGTTCCGTTTGAACCCCTTCATTCCATTGATATAAAATTGTTATCTTGGAAAGTTCTGTTTTTAATGGCTATTTCCTCGGCTCGAAGAGTCTCTGAGTTATCAGCCTTACATTGTGATTCTCCTTATCTGATTTTTCACTCAGACAAGGTAGTTCTGCGTACTAAACCTGGGTTCTTACCTAAGGTAGTCACTAACAGGAATATCAATCAAGAGATTGTTGTTCCATCCTTGTGTCCAAATCCTTCTTCAAAGAAGGAACGTCTTCTACACAATCTGGATGTAGTTCGTGCCCTCAAGTTCTACTTGCAGGCAACTAAAGATTTTCGCCAAACTTCTTCCCTGTTTGTCGTTTATTCTGGACAGAGGAGAGGTCAAAAAGCTTCTGCTACCTCTCTCTCCTTTTGGCTTCGTAGCATAATACGTTTAGCCTATGAGACTGCTGGACAGCAGCCTCCTGAAAGAATTACAGCTCACTCCACTAGAGCTGTGGCTTCCACTTGGGCCTTTAAGAATGAGGCCTCTGTTGAACAGATTTGCAAGGCTGCAACTTGGTCTTCGCTTCATACTTTTTCCAAATTTTACAAATTTGACACTTTTGCTTCTTCGGAGGCTATTTTTGGGAGAAAGGTTCTTCAGGCAGTGGTTCCTTCTGTATAATGAGCCTGCCTATCCCTCCCGTCATCCGTGTACTTTTGCTTTGGTATTGGTATCCCAGAAGTAATGATGACCCGTGGACTGATCACACATAACAGAAGAAAACATAATTTATGCTTACCTGATAAATTCCTTTCTTCTGTTGTGTGATCAGTCCACGGCCCGCCCTGTTTTAAGGCAGGTAAATATCTTTTAAATTATACTTCAGTCACCACTTCACCCTTGGTTACTCCTTTCTCGTTGATTCTTGGTCGAATGACTGGGACTGACGTAGAGGGGAGGAGCTATATGCAGCTCTGCTGGGTGAATCCTCTTGCATTTCCTGTTGGGGAGGAGTTATATCCCAGAAGTAATGATGACCCGTGGACTGATCACACAACAGAAGAAAGGAATTTATCAGGTAAGCATAAAACATAATTTATGCTTACCTGATAAATTCCTTTCTTCTGTAGTGTGATCAGTCCACGGCCCGCCCTGTTTTTAAGGCAGGTAAATATTTTTTAATTTATACTCCAGTCACCACTTCACCCTTGGCTTTTCCTTTCTCGTTGGTCCTTGGTCGAATGACTGGGAGTGACGTAGAGGGGAGGAGCTATATGCAGCTCTGCTGGGTGAATCCTCTTGCACTTCCTGTAGGGGAGCAGTTAATATCCCAGAAGTAATGATGACCCGTGGACTGATCACACTACAGAAGAAAGGAATTTATCAGGTAAGCATAAATTATGTTTTCTATCCAAACTTGTGTATGTCCCTTTAAGAACTGCACAGCTAAAGCTCTTCATACAAAATGAATGATTAAAAAATATTTAAACTGTGTTAGGGGCTGCATATTTGTGTAAGAACCAATTTAAACTGTCATTGTGTTAGGGGCTGCATATTTGTGTAAGAACCAATTTAAACTGTCATTTTGTTAGGGGCTGCATATTTGTGTAAGAACCAATTTAAACTGTCATTGTGTTAGGGGCTGCATATTTGTATAAGAACCAATTTAAACTGTCATTGTGTTAGGGGCTGCATATTTGTGTAAGAACCAATTTAAACTGTCATTGTGTTAGGGGCTGCATATTTGTATAAGAACCAATTTAAACTGTCATTGTGTTAGGGGCTGCATATTTGTGTAAGAACCAATTTAAACTGTCATTGTGTTAGGGGCTGCATATTTGTATAAGAACCAATTTAAACTGTCATTGTGTTAGGGGCTGCATATTTGTGTAAGAACCAATTTAAACTGTCATTGTGTTAGGGGCTGCATATTTGTGTAAGAACCAATTTAAACTGTCATTGTGTTAGGGGCTGCATATTTGTGCAAGAACCAATTTAAACTGTCATTGTGTTAGGGGCTGCATATTTGTGTAAGAACCAATTTAAAATGTCATTTTGTTAGGGGCTGCATATTTGTGTAAGAACCAATTTAAACTGTCATTGTGTTAGAGGCTGCATATTTGTATAAGAACCAATTTAAACTGTCATTGTGTTAGGGGCTGCATATTTGTATAAGAACCAATTTAAACTGTCATTTTGTTAGGGGCTGCATATTTGTATAAGAACCAATTTAAACTGTCATTTTGTTAGGGGCTGCATATTTGTGTAAGAACCAATTTAAACTGTCATTGTGTTAGGGGCTGCATATTTGTGTAAGAACCAATCAACAGCCAAGATCAGCTCATGATCAGGGCTTTGTAGAAAACGGTCTAATCCTTATGTTACGCCACAGACCCTATTCAATAAAAAAGGGTAACATTTCCCCAAATTTCAATGGATAGACTATAAAATATATATCAGAAAGCTGTGTATATAAAACAAATGGATAATAGAAGCAGGATTTTTAGTGTAATAATAATGTAATAGAACCAGTTATTATATTGTGTCAGATTAGCTCCCGCCCCCCCAGGTGAAGTGGTACCAACTCTGCACGCTTGTTGATAGCAAACACCTGTGCTCCACTGCTTAGTGATTATCTGTGAATCTGGAAGCTGTAAATTATGTCCCTTTCCGGTTTTGTAAATCTTTGTTGTACTTACATACAAATACAATGTTTACTTGTTGCTATGGCGGCCGCAGGGCTTCATTTCATGCCATAATCTAATATGCTCTATTGTAGTGATATATTTAAATAAATATAGATTCAAAAAAATGTTTGAGAAATAATTGTAATCAAACAGAAACAAATGTATCGTAATCGATTAAAACTGTATACAAATTCACAAAGAAACATAGATTTTGACAGCAGATAAGAACCATAGGCCCAATAAGGACTATAGATTACCAGTGGTGCTCTAAGCGATATTTTGTGTCTCTTTGTGCATGACAGAAATAGCGCTTGTATTATGAGTTGAAAGTAAATGCATTCGCTTGAGCGCAGTCGAAGTTAACGAGCACCAGGTTAGCGTGACTTCAGAGCTCAAGTTAACTGTTACGCAAGACAAAAAAGTTGCACAGAGAACATCAAAAACACATTTAATAGTACAGTTACACTCATAATAACATTGATAAAAATATTAACAAAAATTGCAATAAAAAGTTATAAGGGCACAAAAATATGACTTCTCCGGTGTTAGGAAAAAAAAGGTCTGCAAAGGGCTTTAACATAGAGATACATACATATACATGTCTAAATATTTATTTATATATATATATATATATATATATATATACACTCACCGACCACTTTATTAGGTAAATCTTGCTAAGACCGGGTTGGACCCCCTTATGCCTTCAAAACTGCCTTAATTTTTCATGGCATGGATTCAACAAGGTGTTGGATACGTTCCTCAGACATTTTGGTCCATATTGACATTATAGCACCACGCAGTTGCTGCAGATTTGTCGGCTGCACATCTGTGATGCAAATCTCCCGTTCCACCACATCCCAAAGGTGCTCTATTGGATTGAGATCTGGTGAATGTGGAGGCCATTGGAGTACAGTGAACTCATTGTCATGTTCAAGAAACCAGTTTGAGATGATTTGAACTTTGTGACATTGTGCATTATCCTGCTGGAAGTAGCCATCAGAAGATGGGTACACTGTAATCCTAAAGGGATGGACATGGTCACCAACAATACTCAGGTAGGCCATGGCGTTTAAACTATGCTCAATTGGTACTAAGGGGTCCTAAAGTGTGCCAAGATAATATCTCCCACACCATTACACCACTACCACCAGCCTGAACCGTTGATACAAGGCAGGATGGATCCATGCTTTCATGTTGTTTACGCCAAATTCTGACCCTACCATCTGAATGTCGCAGCTGAAATCGAGACTCATCAGACCAGGCAACGTTTTTACAATCTTCTTTTGTCCAATTTTGGTGAGTCTGTGTGAAATTGTAGCCTCAGTTTCCTGACAGGAGTGGCAACTGGTGTGGTCTTCTACTGCTGTAGCCCATCTGCTTCAAGGTTCGACATGTTGTGTGTTCAGAGATGGTATTCTGCATACCTTGGTTGTAACGAGTGGTTATTTGAGTTACTGTTGCCTTTCTATAATCTCGAACCAGTCTGCCCATTCTCCTCTAACCTCTGACATCAACAAGGCATTTATGTCCACACAACTGCAGCTCACTGGATATTTTTTCTATTTCCGACCATTCTCTGTAAACCCTAGAGATAGTTGTGTGTGAAAATCCCAGTAGATAAGCAATTTTTTAAATAATTAGACCAGCCCGTCTGGCACCAACAACCATGCCACGTTCAAAGTCCCTTAAATCCCCTTTCTTCCCCATTCTGATGCTCGGTTTGAACTTCAGCAAGTCTTCTTCACCACGTCTAGATGCCTAAATGCATTGAGTTGCTGCCATGTGATTGGCTGATTAGCAATTTGTGAGTGTGTGTATATGTATGTATATATATATATATATATATATATGTTTATATGTTTGAACCTATGTTTTTATGTGTGTACATATGTTTTTATATGTGTATATATGTATTTACAGACATATATACTCATATAAACACATAAATATATTTATAGACATATATATAAGTGCATTGGAGCCCTTTGCAGTCATGTAGCTAAAAACATGAAAAATCATATTTATGCAAAATTTATATTTAATCAAGTGTTTAACTGTGCATCTACCGTAAATATTTCCCATCCAATGTTCTTCTCTGTATAGATATAGAAATATTTATTTAAGAATAAATAGAACATATTCTTCTATGTGAAGAACATTGGAATGTGAAATATTAATAATTCATGTCAGGTTAGCGCACTTGAATATATGAGATCGGGTTAGTACACGGATATGAGTGTTAGGTTTTTTATGCAGTTTTAACGCTCCATTAAAGTATATAGGGGAATACATTAATGTCGTTGCAGTATTGCAATAATGCTGAGTCTATTTCTTTGCTTGCTTCGGGTTTTTGATTGTGCACTAACTTTTTTTTACTTTCAACTCGTATTACAAGCACAACCCAATGTCTGCAAAAAGCCTCTGTTTAGCATAGTTTATGCTTGTAATTGCGCTCCACTCGTAATCTAGCCCTTAGTCTGCCCAAAATGTCCTAAACGTGTAAACTTCGTATAGAAACATAGATATTGACGGCAGATACAAACTTTACTATTAAATATTGTTAAAGGAACAGTAAAGTCAAAATGAAATGTTCATGATTATATAGAGCGTGCGATTTTACATAACTTTCCATTTAATTTCTAATATCAGATTTGCTTTGTTCTCTTGGTATCTTAAACTGAAAAGAAAAGCAGAACACATCTGGTGAGCCAATGAAAAAAGGCATAGGTGCAGTTCTGCTCCTTGGCCTTGCTAGGTTTGCTCTTCAACTAATGAAACCAAGAGAACAAAGTCAATTCTATAATAATTTGCATGCTCTATCGGACTCATGAAAATGTAATTTTCACTTTACTGCCCCTTTAAGTTTATTTGATAGTATGTGAATTTGTATACAGCTTTAAACAATTACGAAATATTTAAAACCTATGTTTTAAAAAAAATAATATATATATATATATTTATATATAATTTAGAAGAAAGCTGCAGCATTGTTTGGTTTCTCCACATTTTTTTGTGTATTGAAATGTTTCTTTGTGACTCTGGATCATAGGCGCAACTATCAGGGTTGCGGGCGGGCAGGGAACTAGCATGCCCAGAATTCCAGGAGGCTGCATCGGATTGTGAATATGGTCTAGTTTTTAATCTTCATAAAGGAAATTGGGTGACATTTTTCAAATTAACCAGAGATCTCATCTCTGGTTAAATTTCGGAGCGCTAATTGCTTCCTCAAGCTCATGGTAGCATTAACCAGCCATTTGTAATGGCTGGTTATTTATCGTGCACCCATAAATGGACAAGTTTGCCTGTTTACCAGCGTGAGCGATAAATTAGTGCTCCACTAATCTATCCCTTTGTGGGATAAAGTCCTGCTCCGGGGTTGCAAGCATTGTAGCTCACGAGCAGAACACGGCTGGTTAACCAATCAGGTAACGGCAGTTGGATATAGCTGCCAGTCATTGGTGGTTTCCTGCTTAGAAGGTGTGAAACTCTTTAAAATATAATTCCAAAACAAAAAAAATTCTGTTGTACTCACTATTATTATTTTTTTATTTTTTTTTGCATTTTAGGTGCCATTCCACAGCCTCTGACAAATGGGACAGCTCAAACACAGGTGAGATATTGCATACCTCTCTGTAAATACAATAGCAGGGAATGCCAGCACATATCCTGATGTTTTGCACTAGGGAGCAAAGCATTGGGTCTGGATATGTTGTACAGATCCAAAACAAACAATAAATAAATGCTCTCCAAGCAAAACTGCAATCAACGCTTATTAAATTTTGTGGCTAAATCACTTCATATCTTGGCCAAGTCACAACAGGATAGAGGTTTCATTTCCACACTGAACTATGGAGAATTTCCCCAAAGGATGTAATAAATATTCCTTTCCAATATAACACATGTATCTCATTTTTTTGTTTACTAGATCATTGATCACACATTACTTACAATCATATAAGCTATTAAGGACTATAATGCAATCTGGATCTTTTTACACAATTTATATTTTAAGGTATTTAATTTTGTTAGCTCAGTTTGCATTGTTTTTCAGTCTAGGGAGACACAGGTTGAAAAACGTACGTTTATCTTATTTCCTTTCCTGTGGCCAATTCGAGACATACATAACGATTGCCAGCTTCACTGTGTAGCATGTTGCAGGGGCAAGATTCAAGGCTGTGACACTGCAAGCGATGTGGCGAGAGGCGAAGCAGCTGCTTCGCTCCGCGTCGCATCGCTTCTGAAGATCAAATATTTCATCTCTGAGCTCTCAGCTACGCGACCTGACGCAGCAAAGTGCTCAGAGATGAAAAGACAGGACACACTGAGCGCGCACAGCCGCATGTACACGCTGCGCGCCGCTCCGCTTGCAATGTGTCACAGCCTTCACAATCCTACAGGATGCACTGCAATATCTCAGGTAGCAGTGGAAGAACCACGATTCTCAGAGTAAAATGATTAATAAATAATTCAGGGTACGTTACATTTTATTATTACTATCATGCATAATTAAACATTTTATAAGAGAACTAATATGTGAGTGTAATGTCTATTGAAGCTCGGACTTAGCAGATCAGACAGGTACTAATGTGCTACACTATATAGCGATAAAAAGCGCTATAGGTTTTGTCTGTGCACACAGTGGTTTGCAGTATGAATAAACATTCCTGTATAAAATTCAAAATCATGATTTAGATAGAGCATGCTATTTTAAACAACTTTCCAAATTACTTCGATGATCTAATTTGCCTAATTCTCATGCTATCCTTTGTTGAAAAGCATAATTAGGAATGCTCGGGGAGCAGCATTGTACTACTGGGAGCTAGCTGCTTATTGGTGGTTGCACGGTATATGCCTCTTGACATTGACTCACCTAATGTGCTAAGCTATCTCCCAGTAGTACATTGCTGCTCCTTCAACAAAGGATACTTAAAGAATGAAGCAGATATGATATTATAAATGAATTGAAATGCGGTTTAAAATACATTTTGGATTTCATGTCCCTTTTAATTGTAAAATCAAAGGACATCCTCAGACCTACACTTTTAAATTTTATGTTGAATGTTTTTTTTATTTTTTATTTTACAGCTCAATGGAGGGTCTTCAACTTCTTCATCGCACAGCGACCTGCAGAATCCAGACAAAGACATACAGGTATCGTACTAGAACATACTAGTTATACACAATACAAATACTCTGTTAGTAAATTGTATTATTGCTCTAGTAGGCACCTTTAATATCAACATTTTCAGACATCAAGAGGTTAAAGGGCCATAATACCCAAATGTTTAAACACTTGAAAGTGATGCAGCATAGCTGTAAAAAGCTGACTAGAAATTATCACCTGAACATCTCTACGTAAAAAAGAAAGATATTTTACCTCAAAAGTTCCTCAGTAGCCACCTCCCATTGTAAAGGATTTCTAAGCAGCAAATCAGTATGTCTGTCCCGGGACAGCGGAAGGAGCGAGCATTCTTGCACTCTCATGTTATTTCCCTATTCAGTGTAAGTTTACTATGAAATCTCATGAGAGTTAAGTGAAATCTCATGAGATCACAGTAAGAGTTCATGACCGCAGCACTGCTAATGCTGATTGGTTGCTGTTCATTTCTTATTTTTTTTTTTTTTTTCTTTACCTGCAGCTGGGCAGTAACTGAGTATAACTTTTTACACAGAACTTACTCTGCTGAGCTGAGGAGATTGTGAGGTAAAATATCTTCCTTTTATACATAGAGATGCTCAGGTGATATTTTCCTGTCAGCTTTTTACAGTTATACTGCATCCGTTTCAAGTGATTTAGCATATGAGTATTATGTCCCTTTAACTCCCGGCAGCACAAACTCTTAATAAGCTACTTAAATGTTTATGGATGTAATTAGTCCAATCACGGAGGAGTTAGGAGTTGCTAAAGAGATCGGGTGACTAAAACTGTTCCAAAATGACTTTGTTTATGTATCACAATTTTACACTTACCTAGTTATTAGACTATTTTAAGCCTGCACTTGCATTGTGGTGTTTAAATGTTGTGCTCTAATATGTTAAAGGAGGGAATGTTTTCATTTCTTTACCTAGAACTCTTTAATCCCTACAAAATGCTGTTTGGTTACCGCAGAGAACTGCTAGTCTCAAGCAGGAAACATTCAGTGAACCAGTCGATAGTGAGAGGTTCACTATTCTGTTTTCAGTCTCTAGTATTGAACCTCTTGGGGAGGACTTTACATATGTGTTTACTTTTTTTGTGGGGCTTAAAGGGATACTAAACTAAAACATTTTCTTTCATGATTCAGATAGAGCATGCAATTTTAAACAAGTTTCTAATTTATTCCTATTATCAATTTTTCTTCGTTCTCTTCCTATCTTTATTTAAAAAATAGGAATGTAAAGCTTAGCAGCCGGCCAATTTTAAGTTCAGCACCCTGGATAGTGCTTGATTATGTCATTTTTCCACTAAAATGTCACTAAAAGGGACAATAAGCACCGTAAGCTTTTCATATAAAATGCTTAGTTATATGTAGTAAAAAAAACTTTGCAATCATTTTTCATTATTTATTTTGCCCCATTTTCATGTAATTTATCTCTGAAAAATGTCTTCATTCCCAGAACTTGATATGCACCCTGTTGACTTTCCAAGGCTAACCCTGCTACATAAATGTCCCTAATTCGATTTAACTGATAACAATTGCAAAACAATGTACTTTATACTAACATTATGACCGTGGCTAGCCTTGTTGCCTGCAGACTAAATCCCAGATTGGCTCTTCCAAATAAGGCGGGGTGGTGGGCAGTGGGCGGAGTTTTTTTTTTTTAAATGTTAAGATTTGGCTGAAATGTTATTCTAATCTAAAGTAACACAAAAGAAATGTCTTAAAAAGTGTTTACTGTCCCTTTAAATGTGTTCATCCGTGTGTGTGACCTAAACTGTTCTATGTACAAAGAAATGAAAGTATTTGTCTTGTACCTGTACAGATTTCTGTTTTAACTCCTAAACAAACCATTGTGAATGGGTTATACTGACGAGCATAAAATGGTGCTTGTCTCACGCTCCCTAAAGAGGCCAAAAAGCTAATTCTGTAACTTGTGTCTTCAAACTGCTGCAAATTGCCTATACCAGCTATTTGATTTGCAGCATTTGCTTTTTGGCCTTTAGGGAGTGTGGGACAAAAGCACAATATATTTATGTAAATATATGTTTGTGTATATACAATATAATTTTTTATTTTATTTTTCCCTGAAGAAAAAAAATATGTAGTAAAAGCGGTTTTTAGCGGTTCTCGCTAGCTGATGAGGACAATTGCCTCTGCTACACTTGTGGAGATATGAAATCAGTTCAAAGATTGTAGATAGATTTTACGTTTAGTTTTTCTTAAAGGGACAGTCTAGTCCAAAATAAACTTTCATGATTTAAATAGGGCATGTAATTTTAAACAATTTTCCAATTTAGTTGAAAGCTAAAATGCTAATTTCTTAGTCCTTAAAGGCCGTCTCTTTTCTGAATGCTTTTTGACAGTTTTTCACCACTAGAGGGTGTTAGTTCATGGGTGTCATATAGATAACATTGTGCTCTCGCACGTGAAATTACCTAGGAGCCAGCCCTGATTGGCTAAAATGCATGTCTGTCAAAAGAACTGAAATAAGGGGGCAGTTTGCAGAGGCATAGATACAAGATAATCATACAGGTAAAAACTATATTAATATAAGTGTGTTGGTTATGCAAAACTAGGGAATGGGTAATAAAGGGATTATCAATCTTTTAAAACAGTAACAATTCTGGTGTAGACTGTCCCTTTAATGTATTAACTTAATTTGCATATCCCTACCTAGAAAGCATCTATTTGCTGTATAAGCATCTTTGCAATGCTGGATTATACAGTATTCTGGTTATATTGACATGTAATGCTGGATTATACAGTATTCTGGTTATATTGACATGCAATGCTGGATTATACAGTATTCTGGTTATATTGACATGCAATGCTGGATTATACAGTATTCTGGTTATATTGACATGCAATGCTGGATTATACAGTATTCTGGTTATATTGACATGTAATGCTGGATTATACAGTATTCTGGTTATATTGACATGTAATGCTGAATTATACAGTATTCTGGTTATATTGACATGCAATGCTGGATTATACAGTATTCTGGTTATATTGACATGCAATGCTGGATTATACAGTATTCTGGTTATATTGACATGCAATGCTGGATTATACAGTATTCTGGTTATATTGACATGTAATGCTGGATTATACAGTATTCTGGTTATATTGACATGCAATGCTGGATTATACAGTATTCTGGTTATATTGACATGCAATGCTGGATTATACAGTATTCTGGTTATATTGACATGCAATGCTGGATTATACAGTATTCTGGTTATATTGACATGTAATGCTGGATTATACAGTATTCTGGTTATATTGACATGTAATGCTGAATTATACAGTATTCTGGTTATATTGACATGCAATGCTGGATTATACAGTATTCTGGTTATATTGACATGCAATGCTGGATTATACAGTATTCTGGTTATATTGACATGCAATGCTGGATTATACAGTATTCTGGTTATATTGACATGCAATGCTGGATTATACAGTATTCTGGTTATATTGACATGCAATGCTGGATTATACAGTATTCTGGTTATATTGACATGCAATGCTGGATTATACAGTATTCTGGTTATATTGACATGCAATGCTGGATTATACAGTATTCTGGTTATATTGACATGCAATGCTGGATTATACAGTATTCTGGTTATATTGACATGTAATGCTGGATTATACAGTATTCTGGTTATATTGACATGCAATGCTGGATTATACAGTATTCTGGTTATATTGACATGCAATGCTGGATTATACAGTATTCTGGTTATATTGACATGTAATGCTGGATTTATACAGTATTCTGGTTATATTGACATGCAATGCTGGATTATACAGTATTCTGGTTATATTGACATGCAATGCTGAATTATACAGTATTCTGGTTATACTGACATGCAATGCTGGATTATACAGTATTCTGGTTATATTGACATGCAATGCTGGATTATACAGTATTCTGGTTATATTGACATGCAATGCTGGATTATACAGTATTCTGGTTATATTGACATGTAATGCTGGATTATACAGTATTCTGGTTATATTGACATGCAATGCTGGATTATACAGTATTCTGGTTATATTGACATGCAATGCTGGATTATACAGTATTCTGGTTATATTGAAAGACATGCAATGCTGGATTATACAGTATTCTGGTTATATTGAAAGACATGCAATGCTGGATTATACAGTATTCTGGTTATATTGACATGCAATGCTGGATTATACAGTATTCTGGTTATATTGACATGCAATGCTGGATTATACAGTATTCTGGTTATATTGAAAGACATGCAATGCTGGATTATACAGTATTCTGGTTATATTGACATGCAATGCTGGATTATACAGTATTCTGGTTATATTGACATGCAATGCTGGATTATACAGTATTCTGGTTATATTGACATGCAATGCTGGATTATACAGTATTCTGGTTATATTGAAAGACATGCAATGCTGGATTATACAGTATTCTGGTTATATTGAAAGACATGCAATGCTGGATTATACAGTATTCTGGTTATATTGAAAGACATGCAATGCTGGATTATACAGTATTCTGGTTATATTGAAAGACATGCAATGCTGGATTATACAGTATTCTGGTTATATTGAAAGACATGCAATGCTGGATTATACAGTATTCTGGTTATATTGACATGCAATGCTGGATTATACAGTATTCTGGTTATATTGACATGCAATGCTGGATTATACAGTATTCTGGTTATATTGACATGCAATGCTGGATTATACAGTATTCTGGTTATATTGAAAGACATGCAATGCTGGATTATACAGTATTCTGGTTATATTGAAAGACATGCAATGCTGGATTATACAGTATTCTGGTTATATTGAAAGACATGCAATGCTGGATTATACAGTATTCTGGTTATATTGAAAGACATGCAATGCTGGATTATACAGTATTCTGGTTATATTGACATACAATGCTGGATTATACAGTATTCTGGTTATATTGACATACAATGCTGGATTATACAGTATTCTGGTTATACTGACATGCAATGCTGGATTATACAGTATTCTGGTTATACTGATATGCAATGCTGGATTATACAGTATTCTGGTTATATTGAAAGACATGCAATGCTGGATTGGTCTACCAGGAGATTTACCGGTGGACTACAGCAAGCTACAATGTAATGTGTGATTAATGGATGCAATTGGGTTATAGGGTGCCTAAATAACAACAATCTGGCACTTTTATTTAATACAAAGTAATATAATTTAATTCTGAAAAAATATTGGAAGAATGAGTATCCAAGTAATCCCATTTGAGCAAAATGTGGCATGTGCATTCTACTGACTCAACAGAAAATAGGGCTGGTCTTCATATTTTTCCAGGGCTGCTTTTTAATCCCAGTCCGGTGTTCTGTCAGATCAGCGAATTCATCAGACTAGTGAACAGAAGTGACGTTCCGTCAGCGGTCCGATTAAAAATACACACTGCGCAGGTGCTGCTGTTAGTCATAGCATTCCACTACCTACGTCTCAGCCCATCAGAAGTTAGAACAGTTAACGGAACGCACTAAAGTTAGCTCTTTTGATGGATCCCCGCGAGCAGCTCGGGTTACTACATAAAATAAAATCATCCAACAGATAAACATATAGTAATAAAGATGACAAATGCCTCCGCAATGTGTACATATATTGTTACTATAATGTGCATCAAATACCTTAGTATACTCCACTGATGTTAATTGATAGATAACGCCTTTACTACCCATTCCCCAGTTTTGCACAACCAACAATGTTATATTAATATACTTTATAACCTTTAAACCTCTGAATTACTGCCGTTGTGTCTAAGCCACTATAGACAGCCTCTTAAAGGGACACTGAGCCCAATTTTTTTCTTTCATGATTCAAATAGAGCAGGACATTTTAAGCAACTTTCTAATTTACTCCTATTATCAATTTGTCTTTGTTCTCTTTCTATCTTTATTTTAAAAGCAGAAATGTGAATCTTAGCAGCCAGCCCATTTTAAGTTCAGCACCATGGATAGCGCTTGCTTATTGGAGGCTGACATTTACCCACCAATAAGCAAGCATAACCCAGGTTCTCAACCAAAAATGGGCCGGCTCCTATGCATCACATTCCTGCTTTTTAAATAAAGATAGCAAGAGAACGAAGAAAAATTGTTAATAGGAGTAAATTAGAAAGTTGCTTAAAATTGCTGTTCTATCTGAATCATGAAAGAAAAAAAATTGGGTTTAGTGTCCCTTTAATCACATGCTTTTTTATTAGCTTTTCACAACAGGAGACTGCTAATTCATGTGGGCCATATAGATAACACTGTGTTCAGGCACGGGGAGTTATTTAACCTTTTAATGCCGTTATGCCGTTCTATTCCGTCATAATTACACTGGGCTTTAAAGCCGTTATGACGGAATAGAACGTCATAGCTAACGGCTGTCCTGAAGCCTTCTGTGCTTCCAGGATTTGATCGCGGTCTGGAGGGCGTTCCTAGGGTTCTAGGGACGCCCCCCAGACGCGATCCAATAATTGAAATCTCTCTATCGTTGTTCCGATGTAGGCACTTTAGCCCTGTCACGAAAGGGTTAAGAGTTAGCACAACGCAGTACTAAAATGCAAGTCAATAGATAATAAATAAAAAGTCATGTGATCAGGGGGCTGTCAGAAGATTCTTAGATACAAGGTAATCACAGAGGTAAAAATTATATTAATATAACAGTGTTAGTTATGCAAAACAGGGGAATGGGTAATAAAGGGATTATCTATCTTTTTAAACTATACAAATTCTATTGTAGACTGTCCCTTTAAACGTTTTATATTACAAACTCCCCAAAGGCATTTCTTCAGTTATATATATATTTTTTAAAGTTTTCTGTAGGTCATTTTAAATTAGGCAGTTGCAGTAAAGCACCAGCTCAATTGCAATGTCGTGATTAACTGGAGAATAAAGCAATTTTAAAAAATAGTAAAATGTCTCAAATAAATTTGTTTCCTTTGCTCTCTCATCACATAATAATAAGGTAAAAATGTAGTAATTGCAAAACGTACATTGCTCGCAAAAAACATCTTGCATTCAAGAGTGACAGCTTTGCAGACTGGGAAAGGCTAGGGGTGTGAGGCAGAAAAAATACCTAACAGCCAGTCATCAATTAATGCGCTGCCGATTTGCAGAATTGCTACATATTTGACTGTTCTCTACAAACAACGTTTCACTCTGGCTGCACCATGGTAAGGGAAACTTGTACAGTGCAACCTGAGCACAGAGCTGTTTGAAGATGACAGCCTGATGTGGAGCAGCGCTGCAAAACGGAAGAGATGTCCTTTTTGTTTCTGCAGACAAGCTGCATTTTCTGCGATGACATCTCAGATCACATGTTCTGCCTTGGGGACAATCTCATACTGTTTAATAACCTTTTTAATGAAAAAAAACCCTTTATAAATAATGTTCTTTCATACGCATGCTAGCAATTGTTTAAGGTTGTAGCGATATAAAGGTGCAAAAATACAATTCTCTAGGCTCAGGAACAGCAATGCATTACTGGGAGCTAGATGAACACATCTGGTGAGCCAATAACAAGAGGCATATATGTACAGTAACCCATCACCAGCTAGCTCCCAATAATACCCTCCTGCTCCTTGAGTCTATTGTAAACACAGTAGATTTGCATAAACAACAAAGGCATGATTAAAAGACAATGAAATAGCACTTAGTCTGAACAATATGAGTAGTAGATTTTATTTTTTTTCTGACACATTTCAAAGTTATGTCTATTTCCACTCCCGCTGTATCATGTGACAGCCATCAGCCAATCACAAATGCAAATACATTTATTCTGTGAATTCTTGCTCATGCTCAGTAGGAGCTGGTGACTCAAAAAGAGTCAATAAAAAAATACTGTGTGCATTTTGTTAATGGAAGTAAATTAGAAAGTTTAAAATTGCTTCTTTATCTGAATCATGAAAGTTTTGACTTTACTACACTTTAATATCCATGTGATTGTTTATCGGATTTGCTAGATTAACTCTTCCTTGTCTTGCATTGTGTAGGGAAATGACCTGAACACGAAGGATCCTTTCGAAGAGAGCGGGCTACGCCTCAGCCCTACGGCAGCCGAGGCAAAGGAGAAAGCGCGGGCTAAGCGATCGAACAAGAGAGCTCCCCAGATGGACTGGAGCAAGAAGCACGAAATCTTCAGCAATTTCTGAAGCTCTTTCTTTCCGTGGGACATGAACAGCACTGGCAAAGCTTGCCCACTGGCCCAACACCCCTTCCTACAAAAACTGCAATAGAAAGGGGTGCAGATTCCAACTAGTTAACGAGAAGTGAACAAAGTCATTATTTGTTTTATCATTTCAATTACAAGGCATTTCAAAGCATATTATTTGGACGTAATCCCTCCAGCGCCTGGGGAATTATCAGGAGCAAGATGAAGTTGCTCAGCTAAAAAAAAACATTTTATTTCCTGTGTCTGGAAACCGGGGCAGTTCTTAGCTAAGCCCACCATACAGACCTTTTATTAGGGCAGCACAGTATGGCTTGACTGTTGGATGGTCAGGGGGGCTGTTTGGAAATTCCCTTGCGACTTTTTAGAATAAACAAGACCGTCATCTGTGCTTACTAAAGAAGGAACTGCTTTACAAATATAATTGCAACTCTTTGTTCGTACTGGGAATTGAAAGCAGAAAAAGGCATTTAGTTATAGAGAACATATACCAGGCCCAGCAGTATCATTCTCTGGTGTTTATATAGTAAACTTTCTCATCCTGTTTTCTTTTTTCTGCCTAAGATTAGGAAATAGAATTTCCACAACCCTTTTCCACTTTGCAACACAGTACAGCACCCAGGGGGTGGTACAAATAGGAACAGATTACCTGTGGATAACTTCAATATATAGCAAACTATTTCTAATAATATGGTTACTGACGGAGAGGAATGTAGACCTTTTTCAACCAATGTGGAAAATTAAGCACATACTTAAAATACTTTTGCTTTTTTTTTTTTTTGATAGCTTAAAAGAAATGTGACTGGTATTTCGCAACTGGAATCTCATAATTCCTTGCATTTGATGGATGTGATTCATACAATATGGCTCTGGTCACACTACATATTTTGTTTTTTTTCTCAGTGTTCTGCGCAGGTCCATCCTTCCCACCTCCCCATTTTAAAAATCAAAACTACTTAGAAAGCTCTGCCCGTTTTCTCGTACGTGGGGGTAAGGAGATATTCCAACTCGTGTGGAAAAGGAATATTATCACACGCTGAACAATCCCTCTGGGCTGTGCATTCCTTACTGAAGCCCAGAACTGTTGGATCAAACCTCCCCACAGATACACACATGGTTTTAGTTAAGGAATAAAATATATGTATACATATATAGTAGGACTATGACTGGAGTTGTTCAGAATATGCCACCAAACACTGGGATAAATACCCCTTCTGTTCTGCCCTGTGCCCAACCTCCCCTGCCCCAGCTAGGAACATAAAAAAGATGCTCTTTAGAGAACCAGAACATCAATTTGCATAACCATTGAACAGAGGGTTTTATATAAATCTGTAACTGGCATCTGAATAGATAACCGGAGAAAAGTCATACTCTGTCTACTTAAAATGCAGATTTCGTTTTAGGAACAGAACTTCAAAGCTTATAAAACAGAGGAAAATAGATTTGCTTTCTCTCCACAGGAGTCTGACAGCTGGTGTCTTGGTTAAAGAAGTTTGTAAGTTCCTATGCAATTAATTGAACATAAGTATCGTAATGGCAAAATCTACGTAGATAAAACCAGTATAGTTTTATTTGATCTCTTTAAAAGGGGAGGGGTATTATGGTTTTGGTGACTTGGACTTGAAGGATCAGATTAAAGTTTTCATACAAAAATGTAAAAAAAAACCCCAGGAGAAATTTAGAGTTTCATGTTACAGATTGAGCGTGCATTTCTTTTAAACATTACAATTGACTTTAGATGAATTTAGTCAAATTTACCTCTTTCCCATGATATAATTTGTTAAAGAGACAGTTGATGGTAAAATTGTGTTCCCCATGTATGAGAAATCGCTAATTTATGCTTCTTTTTGTAAAAGAAAAGGCTGGATTTGCTCTTTGAAACCACAGCCTATCAACATAGGGCTCGATTTATCAAAGCCCTACGGCTGCAAGTTCTCACAAGAACTTGCTCGCCGTATTTAACAAGCAGCGGCCACCAGACCGCCGCTTCCCTAACCTCTTCGCCACCTCTAAGGTGGCGAAATTCAATCTCCGCGGTCTAGTCCGACCGAGGAGATTGACAGCTCCTGCCTGCGCGTGATTGGCTGTGCGCGGGCAGGGGGCGGGATTGCACACAAGTGCAAAATTGCGCTCATGTGCAATGGAGAATTCCTGCGGGTAAATTCGCCCCTCCACAGGCGAGCTGAGGAGTACAGGGGCACGTACTTTAATAAATCGAGCCCATAGGCTTGATTTGCTGACTGATCAGATCTCATTATCTTATCACTCAAATGATTCTCTTTCTTATTTCTGTCTCTGTACAACACTTAGAAAGAACAATTGAGAATTAACATTTTAATACTTTATCTCTTCCACTTCCCACTGTGAGTGTAAGTTCTTCTGCTGGCTGTGTATACATAGTTTGTCAATAGCCTATACCTAGGTATAGAAACTTTCAGTATAGGTAGGGCTACTACAGGCTAAATCAGCTATTTAAAATGCCAATAAGGAGCTATTTATAAACTATTTAATACACTTCAGCTGGTAAAATGGATCATGGGTAACAAATTAAAGTAGAGAACGTTTTTGGGTAAACTGTGCCTTTAAATGTTATAGCTCCTTTCCATAACAAAATACCTAAGGAAGCTCAGGAGTGTGCATGTATCTTGAGCATTGTTATATGTATATTGCTTAAAACACGTGCACGCTCGAGAGCCTACCTCAGTACTCTCATGTTTTAAATGATATTAAAGAAACAGGTAAATTTGAATCTTTTATAAAAAAAAATTAAAACCATTCACTGTATCTGAATTGTGAAAATTTAATTTGAATCCATGTTCCTTTAAACTCGTGGTTGCTGTTTAGCCACAAGGCATTGGGTTTTCTTTGGCAACTGAAGAGTTAAACACCCTTTTTATGATATATATGTACATGGTGCAGTACATGGTGCAAATATTAAGACAGCACTGCCCCCTGGTGGTTATAGACATAACATCTGAAGTATATGTGATGACGTCTATAATTGCTACAAGCTGCTGTTTGTAGAATAACTTTGCACATAATATACAGTTGTATTTCAGTACCATCGAAGCCCCCCTAGCGAGAAGCATGGATTACAATGCATTGCAGCCAGGGCAGGAATTTTTTGTGTAGGCAACCAATGCAAATTTGAAGGGGACTAGCAAAAGGCTGAAGCTTTCTCACATTAAGAAAAAAAAAATCCTAATACTACGTAGTTAACCCTCTGTTGTGCCATTAGCCTATTAAAGAAACAGCCAGCTGTATAATTGGAACCTCTTGTATAAAGTGATTTCTAGTTCCTTTAAAGGGACAGTAAACAGTAAATAAATGCCTAGATATAATGCTGTAATCACAGCAGAGATTAGCCTGATAATAATCTGAAGATGTATTTGTAATATTATATTAGTTGTAAAAATATTGAAGAAATAAGTATGACGTTTTTGTCTCTATAAAGTAACTGGCACTGCCTTATTGCTACTTAGGTTTCCCTAGTTTTAAAAGCTTGTTTTCCTTATCTTAAAGGGACTTGAAACCCAGAATTTTTCTTTCATGATTTAGGTAGAACATACAGCTTTCCAGTTTACTTCCATTATCAAATTTGCCTCATTCTCTTGGTATCGTTTGTTGAAGAAGAAGCATTGCACTACTGGTTGCTAACATGGGGTGAGCCAATGACAATAGGTGTATATATATATATATATATATATATATATATATATATGCAGCCACCAATCACCAGCTAGCACCCAGGTGCTCTGTTGCTCCTGAGGTTACCTAGATCAGTGTTTTTCAACCAGTGTGCCGTGGCACACTAGTGTGCCGTGAGAGATCCTCAGGTGTGCCACGGCAGACTGACAACAGTGTGACATATTTTTTAAACTTTGCTTGTTTTTTACTCCCAGTGCAGGGGTAGTTTGTAGGAGGCATGGCATAACAGCACAATACATACAGTATGTGTGTGTTTGTGTGTATGTGTATATATATATATATGCTGTATTAGGCTACAATGTGTGATTTTTTTTTAAATTTTGGGATGGTGGTGTGCCACAGGATTTTTTAATGTAAAAAAGTGTGCCACGGCAAAAAAAAGGTTAAAAATCACTGACCTAGATAAACCCTTCAACAAAGGATAACGAAAGAAGGAAGGAAATTAAATAATAAAAGTAAATTGGAAAGTTGTTGAAAATGGTATGTTATGTCTGAATCATGAATGTCTAATTATGACTTTACTGTCCCTTTAATCTACTCAACTACAAGAGTAACACTCTCACAGGGGGTAATGTCCCTTTAAGAGACTTTATTTATTGAAGGGGCAAGTAGAATATCTGGAAATAATCACAGATATGTACGCTAAAGGCATTGGCCTGTACTTAAAATGTATTTTTTTAACTGGTGGGAAACAAACATTGCAGACATATTGTCCCCTATAATAAGGATTGTATGAGCACCTGCGTTATATGAAGGATACAAAGTGTTTATAGGGCTGTGCACAATAAGTTGGAAGAAGATCATGTTTTGGAATCTTCTAATGATAACTTAGCAAACAAATAACTAACAATAAATGTTGTATGGTTTCTGAAGATGCGTTAATGAGAAACCCTAGTGAATGTAATGAATATTGAATTGGCGCATTAGATAGGGTAGACTGTCTATGCCTAGGGTATTTTTGTAGCAAAAAGTAAATGTTATCACATATTGATGAAGACCAGGATTACAATAAATGAGCACTTCGCTCAGGGGCAGACTAACAACCCATGAGTCCCCGGGCAAACCCCCTTCACCCTCCCCCAGTCACCCCACCACACAGTGCAATAATGAAACGCTTTATCACAATAGAGCATTTTCTTTTTAAAACGTATGTCAAAGGGACGTCACAATAATGTAAAAAAAAGCATCCCAAATAAAAAAGCTTAGAACTAGTTTTTCAAGGTAATATGCCAATTAAAGGGACAGACCACATGATTATTTTATTGTTTAAAAAGATAGATACCACTTTTACTACCCATAACCCAGCTTTGAATTGCCTGCAGGCCGCCCCTTATCTCAGTGCTTTTTATAATCTTGCACTTTAGCCAGACAGTGCTAGTTCATGTGTACCATATAGATAACATTGTTCTCACTCCTGTGGAGAATAATAATGGTTTCACAAGAACCAGCACTAATTGGCTAAAGTGCACACTTAAAAAAAAAAAAAAAAGCACTGGAGATAAGGGGGCAGTCTGCAGGGGCTTAGATACAGGTAATAATACAAATGATATTAATATAAAATGCAAAACTGCGTAATGGGTAATAAAGGGATTATCTTTTTTTTTTTAAACAATAACAGTTTTCAAGTAGACTGTCCCTTTAAATATACAATCTTTAGAGTGGTCTATAGCAGGGGTTCCAATCTTTTGTATATAAGGAATCACATTCTGTTTTTTTTTTTTTCTCAAAGGCCAGTGAACACATTTTTAAATTTTCAAGACACACCTTTACAAACTTGAGAAACCTGTAAAACACAGAAGGGGCACTATTTAAAGGCACATTAAGCACTAAATACATTTCATGCACCTTCCTCTAATTATGACCTTAGGTTACACAGCAGGTATCTAAAGGAGAATTGCTACACAAATGCAAACACACGTTAGCGCTGGAATGCAGTGAAATTTAGATTTCAATATGGTGGCACCCATAACTAGAGGGAGGTGGAGGATAATTCAAATATTTTGCTTATAATTATTATTTTATGTCCCTTTAAATAATGTGATACGCTCAAAGGGGTTCACAAGTGTGTGTTTCAAGATGGTAACTAATGGAGATTTGGCAATTAGATGTTCTAAGGATAGGTTTCTGTAGGAGGGGGGAGACAAATATATTATGAAGGACAATAACATTGATTTAAAATGTATTTGTGAGCTTTACAACCATTGGATGTCAAGGAAAGTAGTAAGAGTTATTGGAATAAGCATGTGGAATGAAAAGAGGTTAACGTTTCTGTCAGCCATGGTGTCTGCCCCACTTCATCTGAAGGATATTTTTTTTTGGGGGGGGGGGGAAATGAAGGATGTCTGTCCTACCTAGTACTGAAGATTTAACCACTAGATACCTATCTAGTCTTGAAGACATAACCACTAGGAGTGGAGAAAACTAGACGACCAATCAGCAAGCTGGTCACATTTAAACTATGGAATCTATAAAGCTTCTTCTAACCATACATATCTGCAAATTTACAGAGATTCCTGGACACTATGTAGGATGAGACCTTTTTGAACGAACTAGTAGCTGATGAATTGGTCATCAGTCGAGTGACTGCGCACAGCCCCGCTGCTGTCTTTATGTATCTTTGTTTGGAATCAACATATTTTTGTACTTTTAAACAAGTAATTGTATAAAAACACATATATGGGAACAGATATCTACAACATACATAACATGTAAACTGCATAGTGCATAATAAACTGCTTTCCCAATCGTGTGTGTGTTAAATGGGGAGATTGTGGGAAATTAAATGCGTTTTAGTTGACCGTCATCTAGCTCTAGAGATATCAATCAAAAACTAGGGTTGCAACTACGGCCATGTTTTTCTGGACAGTTATAAGTTACACATGCTGCAGGGTTTAAGGAGGAACATTTATTGTGACTCTGGATTGCACATCAATAAAGCTGCTGGACAGCACTAGTCACGGTCCTCTCTGCATAGGGTTGCCATATTGCCACTTAAAGGGGTTCTTATAATAGAACATTATTCAACCATTTCTTTAAACAGCCCCTGACATAAGTATTTTTCGTAAGTGTCCTCCCTTAAAGCGGCAATATGGCAACCCTATCTGCAGCATGTGTAACATAATGGCCGAGGTGGCAACCCTATCTGACACAACACATTTGGTACTGGACATAACTGTAATTTTTTTACTTTAATGTTAAAGGGATATCAAACTTTTTATATATGCTTAGTATATAGCAGCAAGCAATTAAGCACTGCTTTGCAAAAGTTTTGTATACATAATAAATGGTTTAGAAACAAACTATCATTAAAAAAAAACATAGTTTATACTTAACGATAAATTTATTTATTTTGGGATGATGAGATTTCATAGGTTTCCATATCATGTGGGATATATTTCCTGCCACTAGGAGGTGGTCAAGAACCCTCACAAGAGCTATAATCCCTTGCACCTCCTATCTCCAGTCAGTTTACGTATAGCCAAGCAGAGGAAAGAGACATAAAAAGGTAGGAAAAACAGAAAGCAGGGTTAAGGGGTGCAAATAAGAACTGTTGCCTGTATAGTAAAAAACCCGGGTGGGTCCTAGGGACTCTCATCATTCCAAAATAAATTTATCGGTATGTATAAATTCGGTTTTCTTTCGTAAGATGATGAGTCCATAACGTGGAGAGCCATAAAGGACATATTCTTGACATCAATTTCGATAATGTCAAAGACTGCATCACAAATTAAATAATTAGCCATCTTAAGAACTTTAATGCAGTTGTGAAAATTCTCAGAAGATTGATTAGAAACTATCCAAGAAAGAGAATCACACCAGAAGGATGCTGCAGCGGCCACACAGGTGAATGCTACTGCAGGTCTAAGTTGAAAAGCTGATTGGGAAAATAATTTCCTAAGCAATGACTCAGATTTGCAGTCCATTGGATCCCTTAATAAAGAACTATCCTCCATAGGAATAGTAGTGCTTCTAAGGTATTCAAAACTTCCTGAAGCGAATATGGTCCACTTTAAATCTAAACGTGGAATCAGTATCATTTATTGGATCAGGGTCCTCAGAGATTTCACCCTTTAGAACCCTCAAAAAGAGACTCAGCCGAGTCAAAGCTTTGTAAGTTAGGTGTTAACTGAGCCTGGGTAATAGGACCGTGCGTGTTACAGGTGGTGTAAGGTAAATCTCCTGATTTTCACTTACTTTGTTTGAGGATAGCCGCTAAAAACTCTGTCATAGGTCTTTTGAAGACTTGTTTTAAACTCTGGAGAAAAGTCAATGGAATTCCACTAAGCCACATAAATAGGCATGGGCACTAAATGTCTGCCAAGGTTATGCTGCAAATTGGAGATGTGGGACACAATTACCACACAACTGGTTGATTTGGTCCACTGGAACAGTTTTGAATAATAAATAGGGATAATAGACTGCAGTATGTTCTTGGGCTGCAGTATGTTCCCGGGGGGGGGGGGGGGTCTGTTCCATTGGGTCAGTTCCATTGGGTCAGTCATATTAGATGGGGGTACAGACATGACTTCAAAAAAATAAGCAAAACTGAAATTAAATGGAAATAAACAAATATTCCAAGTGTATTTATTTAAAATACAACAAAACAGCCTATAAAAACACCTCAGAAGTCAGAAAAAAACCAAATGATTTACCCTCTGAAAAAAATTCACCTACCCACCCTCTCAGCGCCCACCTCCTGGGCAAAGAAAGTATTAAAAACTGGGCCCAGATAGCTTGAAATGCCTGCAGACAGTCCCTGAGTAAATTTCTGCCAGCAACTTATCCGGTGAGGGAGAGAGAAAAGGGGGCTAAAGGGGGTGGGTGGAGATTAACTCCAGAACGATAAGCAGGCCAAAGTCTGTGAGAAAAAACACACAAATTATATACAAAAGTAAATAAAAAACCCTCTTTTGATTCCCCTTCTGTCCCCCACACTAACCGCATCCACAATGAGCTAGACCGTGGTTTTCTTAAAGAGACAGTGAAGCTTTTTTGGTTTAAGAGGAAAAAAGGTGAACCCACGTCAAAAACATACTGAGAGCTGCTAAGGGGTAATAGCGCATTGGAATAAGAGTGATTTTAACTCTGAATTCTGGAATTTGTAGTGTTAAACACCTAGATAAAGCACTAAGTGTAAATGCTGTGAAGCCCCAGCTATGTAGTACTTATATAAGGAGAGTACTAGGGATAGTTCCTGGACTGCAGCACCACCACTGTATCGTACCAGCTTGCTGAGGCCTTTATCCCTCACTGAATGCTTATCCAGTAGAGAGCCCATCACGTGCAAGTAAATATACTGCAGAGGATTCTTGCGGATATACCAGCAACCCCTCACGTGGAGGCTAAGGAATGGGGTCCCTGTGACACCTGAGGCAATTATGGAGAGATTTACCAGTGAGGGTACCGACATGCCATAATTGAGGTATTCCTTTACCCCTGCTTCACTCAGAATCTTGGAGAATTTATTCTGAAATTTTCTCTGAGCTAAGATGGAAGAGGGGTAATGGGTTTCAAGTAAGGTCTATGCCAAGGTCGGTGGCCAAGAACAAACAGTGGAGAGAGGAGGTGGCAGGGACTAAAGCTCTTGTGAGGGTTCTTGACCTCCTCTTAGTGGCAGGAAATATATCCCACCTATGGTGTCATCTTACAAAATAAATTAGAATTTGTTTTGTAGTCCATTGATACACCCCTTGGAACAGCGCTATTTTCTCAATGAGGTGATGTTTCCATCTCTAAACCAATAGCTGTGCTAGTCATCTGACAGTGTTTTATAAGCTAGCACAGCTGTTGGCTTAGTATTGGGGCTGTGGGCGACCGGAGGCGCTGACTTTAGCGAGGATCCACGGCACAGAAAGAGTGCGTTTAGCACCCCCCTTTTTTTTTTACAAAATGATCAATGAAAGTCCAGTTTATTTTTAGTGATGGTAAATCATAGCATTTTTTAAACCAGCTGTTTGATTTGCAGGTTACAGAGTATGCTTTTCTTCTTAAAACAGGGAGAGTCCACAGCAGCATTCATTACTTTTGGGAAATACAAAACCTGGCCACTAGGAGGAGGCAAAGACACCCCAGCCAAAAGGCTTAAATACCTCCCCCACTTCCCTCATCCCTCAGTTATTCTTTGCTTTTCGTCACAGGAGGTTGGCAGAGAAGTGTCAGAAGATTACGGAGTAGTCTCTTATGGAGGGTAGTACTCTTCGAAATGGGACTGGAGTTTTAAGTAGTCCGGTCAGCCTATCAGTGAGAGCATGGATGAAAGTTATAGTCTGGAGATGCAGGGAGAGTCTTTCTGCGAAACTATCCCGACTCATATTAACAGCTCCATAAGCAATCAGCGTTGACGAGTTTCACTGCCTGCTTTCTTCACTCAAGTCCATGTCAGATGCGACGCTAGTATCTGTCAAACTTGAAGGGCCATGTTACTGTTCCACGGCATAGATTCCTGTAAGATCTTTTCCTTTTCATTGTGATGTAATGTAAATAAGAGACAGGGTACAGGGGACTCCTTTATCTTTATGGAATCAATGGTTAATATCTCCTGAGGGGGTTATTGAACAGTGGGGGACTTTAATCATGTTTGTTACGTGATTCTGTCTGCTTATGTGTAGAGATGTTGGGGCTCATGGCTATTACGGAACGTAGACGTTTTGTTTTAGCTGAGCAGTTCCTGTGGACTGTTGCACTTTTTCTTTGGCCTACATGTCGCACCTCGTGACCGGGCATGGTCACGTTTTCATTCTCCATTTTTGTATTTGTGACCGAGTGTCGGTGGAGAGGGTCTGTTTCTCTACTTGTCTGGGTCATAGGAGGTGGTAAGTGCCCCAGCCATTGGGGCTGTAGGGTGCCAGTTGTTTTTGATCATAATTTAATCAGTCAAGCTATGGAGGATTCTGATTTTTCGGAGAAGGATTTCTCTGATTCGGATTCTGTTACTTGCGTAGATTGTGGGGAGGCCAGGGTTATCCAGCCCAATCAATTATGTTCCGTATGCCGTAATAGAGTGCTTTCTCCTCCCTCTGGGGAGAGGTTAGAGACCACTGAGCCGTCCGCCTCTGAGGATTCTGTGTGCCCGTTAGGCAGTTGTCCCGAATACCATTACCCCTTCTCCGGAAGGAGGTTTATTTCCACCAGAGGTTACTGCACGGTTTTGATTGGCCATATATTTGACGTTGGCGCACTTACATCTTACTGTTTGCAAGCAAAGAGTTTTTTCTTTATAAATGGAAAGAGGCCACAGCTGCATTCAATACTTTTGGGAATTCAGAACCTGGCCACCAGGAGGAGGCAGACACCCCAGCCAAAGGCTTAAAGGGACACTGAACCCAAATGTTTTCTTTCGTGATTCAGATAGAGCATGACATTTTAAGCAACTTTCTATTTTATTCCTATTATCAAATTTTCTTCATTCTCTTGGTATCTTTGTTTGAAATGCAAGAATGTAAGTTTAGATGCCGGCCCATTTTTGGTGAACAACCTGGGTTGTTCTTTCCGATTGGTGGATAAATGCATCCACCAATAAAGATAGCAAGTGAACGAAGAAAAATTAATAGGAGTAAATTAGAAAGTTGCTTAAAATTGCATGCTCTATCTGAATCATGAAATAAAAAATTTGGGTTCAGTGTCCCTTTAAATACCTCTCACACTTCCCCCAGTCATTCTTTGCCTTTCGTCCCAGGAGTTTGGCAGAGAATTGTCAGAAGTTTTCGATAGTCTCTTATGGAGGGTAGTACTCTTCGGAATGGGACTGGAGTTTTAAGTAGTCCTGTCAGCCTCTCAGTGAGAGCATGGATGAATGTTAGTCCAGAAATGCAGGGAGAGTCTTCCTGAGAAACCATCCCTACTCAGATTAACAACTCCACAAGCATTCAGCGTTGACGAGTTTCGCTGCCTGCTTTCTTCTCTCAAGTCCATGGCAGAAGGGGCTACTATCTGTTACACTTGAAGGGCCGTGTTCCTGTTCCACGGCGTAGATTTCAGTAAGATTGTTTCATTTTACTTTCATCATGGATGTCTTGCAATTACAACAGTTTGCCATGAGGCTACAACCTCGCGGGAGTAACTTAAATACAGGGTCTCAGTGAGGCTCCTTTTGTATCTTGAAATCAAGGGTTAATATCTCCTGAGGGGGTTATTGAACAGGTTTTTTTTTTTTTTAATCATGTTTGTTATGTGATTCTGTCTGCTACTGTTTAGTAATAATTGGGCTCATTGTTTTTCAGGACATAACGGCCTATTGTAAGTGACGCAGCCTTTACGGTCGGGCGCGCTTTTTCATGGACTGCACGGTACACCTTGTGACCGGGCGTGGTCATGTTTTGGCTCTCCATTTCCGCATTCCTGACTGTGTGGGGACGGAGAAATTCTGTTTCGCTGGTGTCTCGTTCATAGGAGGTGGCGAGTGCCCCAGCCACTGGGGGTGTAAGGTGCCGTTTAAATTTTTTGCTGATTTGTCCATTTTTTTGATCAATATCCCAGTTATGGAGGATTATGATTTTTTGGTGACGGATGTCTCCGATTCTGATTCTACTTCTTGCGAAGAATATGAATTGGCCCGGGTGATACATGTCCATCAGTTATGTTCTGAATGCCGTTTTAGAGTGTTCCGTTCCTCAGGATCGGCGAACCAGGGACCAGCTGAGCCATCCGCCTCCGGGGATTCTGTTTCCCGTGAGGTGTGTTCCCTACAACCAACTCTTACTACGCATGCAGGTAACCCAAACACTGCTTATCCTTTTCTGGAGGGTGAGTTGTTTCCTCCGGAGGTTACGACACAGTTCCGCATGGCCATATCTTTGGCACTGGCGCATTTACATCTCCCAGGAGTGTGTTTAAGAGATTGTCTGTGTTCCGTTGACCAGGGCTCGTTAGGGGTGGGATTGTCTGGTCCAGTTCAGCCCTCTGGGGGAGTGATTGTCCCTGAGGCTTCAGGGGGTCAGCCTTCGGGCCAGGGTCTTCATTTGCCCCGGCAGAGGTAAGTTTTGCCTTTCGTTATAGACTGGCGCACCTTCATGTTCTACTGAGGCAAGTTTTGGCGTTATGGGTGGATCCTAAGTCTTCCAAAGTGAATGGCATGCTTGATTAGACATAAGGGGAGGAAGTAATCTGCTTAGTCTTGTTTCCTGAGTATCTTTCCAGTTCTGAGCTTGGAAGACTCTGATTCCTGTTGGGCTGGTCCTGCGGGAGTGTCCGTTTTTCTTCCTGGGGGATAACCTACGGGTTTCCTTATATTTTATTTTAATCCAGTTAGGATGAACTCTTTAGTTTAAAGCTCATGTTTGTTACAATATTCCTTTGGGAATTTTCTTCTCTAGAATCGATACTCGCGATTTTGTGATCGCACTGTTACTTCTATGAAAGTTTGTTCATG
Source organism: Bombina bombina (assembly GCF_027579735.1). Taxonomy (NCBI): domain Eukaryota; kingdom Metazoa; phylum Chordata; class Amphibia; order Anura; family Bombinatoridae; genus Bombina; species Bombina bombina. The sequence goes on from NC_069509.1 coordinate 60,337,850, forward strand.
AGGAAGTGTTGTAGTCCTCTGTCTGCTATTTATCTCTCCCTTTTAGGGGGTGAATTTGTGTGGCCTAGTCAGTATTAGGCCCTTGGTTTCAGGCTGGTCCTGACTGGGTACAAAGCCTTCTGTTTTTAAGGCCTATTTCAGACACGTGGCACCTGGCTAGTCCAGTTTGGGTGCTGAGTTGTTTCCACTATTTGTTTTTACAAATTTCAGCCAGCATTCCGAGAGGATTTGATGATCCGTGGTTTGTTTAGGGCATGGAGGATTGCGTTCGGTCCTCATATTCTTTCAATCTAGTTGGCCGGGACTCCGTTGAGATCCACTATATCATACTCTGTTGGTTCCGACTCGGGATCTAGAGTGTATCCTTCCTGTCGTGGGTTAGGAGTCAAAGGATTTAAGTCTTTCGTGCAGCCTGTTTCTGGCGGTCTTGCGTTTTTAGTTTCTTGAGATTGTTCTTTTAGGACTTATTCCTTCTTGTGGTCTCTTCCTTAGAGTCAAGACTGTTTGGCAGAAGTTAAGGGCCGTGCGGCTCTTTTCTGTTTTTCGGGAGTTCGTCTTTCCATATTAGGGACGATAACAGTCTATCTCCTCCTTTCCTAGCTTTTGCTTAGGGGATGTTCTGCCAGTATTCAGGATGCTCGGCATTTTTCTTCCTTGGTGATCTTCTGGAACGATCATCTGAGACAATTATGGAGACTAGTGTTTTTCTACTCTTTCTTCGGGTGATCTCTGCTCTCGTAATTATTTCCCTTAGTCTTTGACTATGCATGTGTGGTCCTTGGTGCCTTTCTCTAGAGTAGTTTACATGACTATGGGCTAGCACCTTGTTGGTGGGGAGTTGGTCTCCTGCTAGGGGCGTTCTCTTCCCTTTGGGCTGGGAATTTGAGTGAGTTATGTGCTCGTTTCTCCGGTTAGCCGGATATCCTCCCCTGTGAGGTCATCCGGGTTAGCCCGGATATCCTCCCCTGTGAGGTCTGAATCTTCAGATGGGGTATCTTGTGCTCCCTGGAGGTATTGTCTGTTTAAGATGGCCCTGGGTCCCAGTTCTTGGGTTCTTATATCGGATCCTTATCAACTTATGATCCTGTGGTCTGGTTCAGGACGACCCAGTTTCCTATGGGGGCGGATTGTCCTTAGAATGGAGTGTGCTCCCTTTACAGGGAGTTTTTTCCCTTTTATATACAACAGTGGTGATCTGGATTTTCTTTATTCGGTCTCGACTGATTAGCATACGGCTTCTCACATCCTTGTGTACCGTTTCTAATCTGTGTCCTCCCCCTTTGGGGGGGGGGAGAGATTGCCTCCTTCAGCAGGAGGATCTCCTCTCTTTGGAGGATTGTGGTCCTGCCTTGGGTGCAGGATAAGCGAGGACTGGTCAGTTCCACTGCCTGTGGCATAGTGGATATTCCTTCTGCCTGGGATTTGAAGAGACTAGGGTTGATTCCTGCCTCATCACTGTTAATGCTCAAGTTAGCGTGACAGTTTTCATACTCTGAAAGTCGTGTGTTCAGCCCTCGCTCTAAGCTCTTACTAAAGCACTTGTGCTCTATGGCTTTTCGATCAGCTGTTGGAGAGTAGACTCTCAGTATCGCGACTACCAAGGAGAGTTTTGATAGATCTTCTTGGGATCTCTTTGCATTTCTCTATACCAAGTCCTAGGGGGTTCTTTTGGAAGTGCCTTTGTTTGTGGGAGCGAATAGGTTGGCACCCAAGCTCTGTTGGGGTGGATAATTTTCCCCATTCTTCCATTCCCTGGGGGTCTTGGGTGGGGTGGTTTTTGTTTCCTCTGCCTGTCAGACATGCCTGTCGCTTGGGCTGGTCCGGTGTTTGGAGCAAGATCTGTAGCTCTGACAATTTTGTCCTCGGATCATCGAGGTTGGATGAGCCGTCCTTGGGGGGCTCTGCTCCTTTTCCATGTTTACAATTGTGGGAAGGACTGCCGGTGTCCGCTGATTAGCTGGATACCTAACAAGTTGTAGGTTAGGATTTGAGCTTAACCTCATCTGCTTCTACTTGCTGTATGTATTCAAATTTCTAGATTCATCCTTGGATGACAGCAGCATGCATTTATATATTAAAATGTGGATTTAATTTTAAATGTGGGAGAGTCAACAGCTGCATTCATTACTTTTGGGAAATCAATACCCAAGTTTATAGAGGACACTGAATACAAAATGGGCAGGAACAAAAAATGCGGCCCATTCTGATGGCACCTTAGCCTGCACAACCCATATTTCAGACAAAAAACTACTTCAACAGAAGCAGGAAGAAACAAAACATGGAAAGAGGACAATGTAACTGCCCATCAATTAGAACCATAAGGATCCCTGTTAGCGATCATTCATAAATTCTGGATTCCAATGAGCACAAAAGCCTCTGAGGAAACAAAAGTCCCACTTAACAGAAGCACACAAAATTAAACCCTCTCCCTGATCAATGCAAGGGAAACAACAAACTCCCCACACCACATTCTCCCCAACTAAAAGGAAGAATCAGATAAGAAGGTCTGAAAGAACCTCCAGAAATCCCCGAAAATTCAAGGACAAACACAGAGAGAATCCCCTAGCATAACTTGAAAAAGAGCGGACTACCAAGCTGCAAGAGGACAAAGCCCCGTAGGGAATACCCTAGCGACGGAGGAGAGCAAAGAAAGGAAATATTCCAGACCACCTCCTACATGGATCCAGAAGGAACCAATGTAAAACCTTAACCAGAACCGAGGTATCGGAAGGACAAAAGTAGAGCGCACAGCTCGTTTTTTTCCGTGGGCAGCCTTAACATTTTTTATTTGTTCTTCTGGCACCTTTTTTCTCCCTAATATTTCTTCTACTGTTCCTTGTTCCCTTGGCAGAATGACTGGGGGATGAGGGAAGTGGGGGAGGTATTTAAGCCTTTTGGCTGGGGTGTCTTTGTCTCCTCCTGGTGGCCAGGTTCTGTATTTCCCAAAAGTAATGAATGCAGCTGTGGACTCTCCCCTTACAAAAGAAAAGAAAATTATTAGGTAAGCATAATTTGTTTTTTGGCTTTACTATGGTAAAGTGGTACACACATCAATTTTACACAACGGCAAGAGATTAATGTCTTTTTAGAATTTTACTGAATGGAGTTGTAACCAAAGTAAATGATGAACACGAATACTAGATTTATAAAGTTCTTCAACTTCATAGATATTTGACAGTGTTTTCACACACACTCAGCACTGTTCATAAGTATATTATATGGGTTTCATTTGTTCATAAGCAAATTATATGCGTTTCACTAACCAAGCACACACTGGATGTTCAGGACGCTTTTACCTTGAGAGCTGTGTGCCTTAAAGGACCAGTAAATACAGTAGATTTGTATAATCAACAAATGCGTGATAAGAAGACAATGCAATAGCACTTAGTCTGAACTTCAAACGAGTAGTAGATTTTGTTCTCACAAATTTAAAAATGATGTCTATTTCCACTCCCCCTTTATCATGTGACAAACATCAGCCAATCACAAATGCATATTCTGTGAATTTTTGCACATGCTCAGTAGAGGCTGGTGACTCAAAAAGTGTAAATATAAAAAGACTGTGTGCATTTTGTTAATGGAAGTAAATCGGAAAGTTGTTTAAAATTGCATGCCCTATGTGAATCATGAAAGTTTAATTTTGACTTGATTGTCCCTTTAAGGGCGTTCCGTAATGTTCTCTATGTGAGGGAGAGACACATTTCAGTATAATGCTAGATAAAATAACTTGACAATGAAGCCTATAATTTAGGGATCTTTTCAAGTATATCAACAACCCAAGATGAGGAGGAGGCTAAGGGACTGGTACACGCGACACCCGTGGCAGGCTTGCAACCAACTCCTCATGTAATTGTGTCACTGCCCAATACTCCAGTCTCCCCTCTGTCTCAAGTAGCAGTTCTCTGAGGGGAAAATAGGCCTCAAATTGGTCTGAGGACCCCTCTAAACAAAGAATTTGTAGCACCTCAATTCTTCACCTTCCTCCTTTGGAGGCAAAGATAAGACTGGGATACCTGAGAGGGATTATGTTCTCTTGGAATTTTGGGAATCTTTGTCTCCTCGTAGTTGAATCCCAGGCGTAATGGCCAAGGAGTAATGTGTGGACTCTAACCACCTTATAAATAAGAGCATTTTCTTTTTTACAACTTTTTTTTTTATCCCTTTAAACACCTCTTGCTTTTATTTAAAAAAAATATGCTTTTCCCACACTCCCTAGTGAAGATAATAAAGTAAATCCTATAGTCTATAACCAGCAAATCAAAAAGCTGGTTTAGGCAATTACAGAGCAATAATTAAAACAGAATAAAAACATTTGATGCTTAAAGTGATAGTAAATCCTAGCGTTTGTGATATGCTAGGATTTACCAGTGAAACAAATAAAGGGGACTTTCAGTCATGAAGTATAAAATAAGAAGCGTTGTCTGAAGCATTTGCTGCAATGAGTGTCTCAGGCAGCCCACGGCAGAACGCTATTTTGCTGAAAGGTGATCTTAGCCAATAGCGTGCTAGCTATCCGGCATGGCACCAGCTGGCCTGCACAGCTATTGGCTAAGAGGTAGAGACGTCGCCTCACTGAAAAATAGCGTTCTGCCGTAGGATGCCTGAGGAGCTCAGCGTGGCGAATGCTTCCAACAAATAAAGGAACTTTCAGCATGAAGTATTTTATACTTTATTTGTTCCACTGGTAAATGCTAGTGTTTCACAAATGCTAGGATTTACCATCACTTTAAAAAAATATGAATTATTTGAAATTAACAAGTAGTGCTTTTTATTTGCATAATCCATTCCTATGGTCAGACTGCTTACTGGTTTAGCAACCCCACAGCGCTATTGGTGGACAGCAAGACAAAAATAAATTTATGTCCATTTAATACAACAAATCTTAGGGGGCTAGGTTCATCCAATTAATGTGACTGCCTCCAAAAATAAATATAATCTAATTTTAATGACTCAAAGTGTCAGTCAACAAAAAAGTGTATTGTTTAAACAATAGATAATCCCTTTATTACCCATTCCCCAGTTTTGCACAGAAAACACAGTTATATTAATGTACTTTTTACCTCTGTGATTACCTTGTATCTAGGTCTCTTCTGACAGCCCCTTGATTCCATGACTTTATTTATTGTCTATTAACTTGGATTTAAACCAATTAGTGCTGTGTTGTGCACAACCCACGGGCGTGAGCACAATGTTATCTATATGGCTCACATGAACTAGCATTATCCTGTTGTGAAAAGCTAATAAACAAAGCATGTGGCAGGGGGCTGTCTTTAGTGGCTTAGAAATAGGCAGAAATTTAGAGGTTTAAAGGTTATAAAGTATATTAATATAACAATGTTGGTTGTGCAAAGCTGGGGAACAGGTAGTAAAGGCATTGTCTATCTTTTTAAACAATAACAATTTTTCTGTTGACCGTCCCTTTAATTAAATCTGCCCAAACCTCTGCTGCTGTCAAAAAGAACGACAAACACAAAATTCAAACAAAAATAGATTTCTATTTTACTTTCTGAAGGTATAAAAAAACCCAGTAATCAATAACATATAATGCCTTTTTTGTCTTGTGCAGTAGTGTAATTTTAACTCATTGTAATCTTAGCTGCTGTAAACTAATTTCCCAAGTGGTGATCTTGTCCCCCTGAGCTACAAAAACTACAGCAGGTTTTATTTTTTCTTTGCGCCTGGACAGATATCTTTGTTCAGACATTCGGAGCACCGAGGAGACACAGGGAGACATATCTGCTGGCCAAAACCCACCAGAAGCCAGTTAATCTCGCTCCAAAGATCCCTGGGGAGAAAGAACAGTATTAGAGAATCTTGTCTGAATAAATATCTACAACATTATATCACTTATAAATCAACATTTTAAAATACTCAGAATAGGACAATGGTGAAGTTTTTATTTTTTGGCATCAATTGTAATCAGGGGTGTATCTAGGATCCTTATAGGCCAAATAAAAAATACAAATAATGATAATTATTTCACAATAATGCACATAAGGACAATAAAGCAACACTAAAATGTTCTGCTAGGCTTTTAAAGTATTGCAGGATTTTATTGCCTTTTTTAAGGGTAAAGGTATGGGCTGCAGGGGAAACACCTTATCCGCAACTGCCATAAATAAATAAAGAATCAAACACATAAACAAATAACAATAGGATATTCATCTTTGGTTATCGTCCGGAATTGCTGCCCAGCTAGACTCAGTGCACAAGCTTCATACCTTTCTATCTGTGCTCGGCTACCATACTCTTTAATAAAACCAGCTGATAAATATCACCCTGATCTTGGAATAACCTCTGGATACCTGACTGAGAAGCACCCAACTAATTTAAAATTCTTAAATGTAGAGGGGGTTTTTTGGCATCAAGTTGCACGGCAGATTCACAGTTAATGCACTTTTGTCGTGATTATTTTAAATACAAATCTTTATGCTTTTATGATCCACTATTTAAAGAGATATTAACATTTAAAAGGGAGGGTAAATCTTTAATACAACATATCTGCATAAGCATAATGGCTGGTCCAGTCAGTGTCCACCGCTCTCCCTCTATTTGTAAATGTATAGCCAGACTACCACTTAGCTATCTTAAAGGGACAGGAAAGTCAAAATTAAACTGGCATGATTCAGATAGAGCGGGTCATTTTAAGACACTTTTAAATTCACTTCTATGTTCAAATGTGCTTCGTTCTCTTAGTATCCCTTGTTTAAAAATGAATACACACATATCCTTCACTAGTGGGAGCTGCTGCTAATTGATGCCTGCACACATTTGTCTCTTGTGATTGGCTAACTAGATGTGTTCAGCTTCCTGTCAGTAGTGCAATGCTGTCCCTTCAACAATGGATAACAAGAGAATGAAGAAAATTTGATAATAGAATTAAATTAGAAAGTTGTTTAAAACTGTATGTTCTATCTGAATCATAAAAGAAAATATTGTGGTTTACTATCCCTTTAATCATCCGTCTTCAAAAACCTATTTCTCCCCATGACACAGTGGACTGTACAGGCAATCGGAAGCAAACGCTGCTGTTTTATAGGATAGCATAGAGCGCTCAAGCTCTTCTGCTTATGTTCAGAAAGCAGTGGCACAAGTGATAGATGCTGGATTTACAAACTAAAGTCGGTGCCACAGGTGTCGCGGGAAGCATTTGAGTTCACGGATATCCTACATTACAGTAAGCGGTAGCCGGTACTGCCCATCTGTGTGATTGAAAATAAAATGTTTTTGAAGATAGGAAAGGATGGGGGGTGTACGTGGTAGTGTGTTAAAAAAATACTAATTGAGGGAGAGTTGAGATATTTGTTGTACTAAGATTAAAAAGGGCTTTTATTTCCATTTAAAACATCAGTTTTTATTTTTATTTATTTTTTATGTAAAATGGATGTTAACAGGTAATGAAACCCAATTTTTTTTTATTTAATAATTCAGATAGAGCAGACAATTTTAAGCAACTTTCTAATTTACTCTTATCAATATTTATTTGTTCTCTTCGTATTTTTATTTGAAAAATCAGGAGTGTAAGCTTAGGAGCCGGCCCATTTTTGGTTCAGCAAGCTGGGTAGCTCTTGCTGATTGGTAGCTACATGTAGTCACCAATCAGCAAGGGCTACCCAGGTGCTAAACCAAAAATGGTCCAGCTCCTAAGCTTACATTTCTGCTTTTTTAAATAAAGATACCAAGAGAATAAAGAAATTAATAAAAGAGTAAATTAAAAAGTTGCTTAAAATTGTCTGCTCTATCTGAATCGTGAAAGGAAAAAAATGTGGGTTTTATGTCCCTTTAAGCTAGGGATAAAGTGACAAATTCTCACCTGGGCATCCAGTCTTCCAGCTCCACACGAGTCTCTTCTGGGGTCTTTGTCTCTTTTTTCACCCACTTCAGCCGGTTGGAAATGCGATGCACATGAGTGTCCACTCCTGGAAAGACAACAACAGACTGTTCAGTTTTGCAGTATATAAAAGTGACCTTACAAATGACAATGACATAATCGTAAAAAACAGACTGCCCAGACTAGAGGTTCTTATAACTGTCCTTAGAGCTGGGCTTAATAAACCCAGATGTCAGGGGGCGACTGCATCTAGAAAATGTGCCCTGCACTGCTCTTTAAAATGTGCCCTGCACTGCTCTTTAAAGGGACGGTAAACATCTTGAAACTACAAGACATTTCTGTTGTGTTGCTATAGAATAAGGTATCGGTCAAGTCTTAACTTTTTTAAAACAAATTGACACTATTTTTACTCGTTAATAGCCAAACTCCAACCACCATTTGTCTAATTTGGAATCTGAGCTTTAGTCTGCAGACAAGAGTAGCCAATGTTAGTATAAAATTCATTGTTTTGCAGTCGTTATCAGTTAAATCCAAGAGTGCAGTTTAAATTCTGGGAATTACAAATTGCTCAATTTTCAGAGCTAAATTACTTTAAAAGGGGGCAAAATAAATAAAGTATATTGCAAAGCTGGTTCATTACACATCACAAAAAAATCTCAAGGTGTTTACTGTCCCTTTAAAAAGAAAGGGTTGCAGAGCTGACAGCTACATGCCTCCCCTTTCTGTGGAGTGCACATCTGTGTGACGCTTCCACCCCAGTGCTTTATTATCTGCAACTTGTTAAGAGTCTGACCCTTAAAGAGACAGTGTACTGTAAATAATGTCTCCCATTTATTGTGTTCCCACTGATCCATTTTACCTGCTAAAGTGCATTACACTGATTATTTTGTCATCTGAAATAGCAGTGCTTCCTGTTGAAACCACTACAATAAAAATATAAATATTGCAGTTATGGCTACAGAACACCTATATAAACAAGAGGCATCAGAAGAAATCAATCTCTCAGTGGAGGCTTGGAGACAGAAAACCGGGCTCTTTTTTAACACTTTTCCTGCATAGCTTTTTTTATCGCACTGAACTTGTAAGTGCTGCTTGCCTGGATACACTGTCCCTTTAAAGAGACACAAAACACTATAGCAAGACAACAAATGTCTTGTGATTACATCAGTCAAGTGTAAACTTTTTTAAAACAAATCATCACATTCTTTGGCCCATATTTATCAAGCTCCGTATGGAGCTTGAAGGGCCGTGTTTCTCGCGAGTCTTCAGACTCGCCAGAAACACAAGTTATGAAGCAGCGGTCACAAAGACCGCTGCTCCATAACCTGTCTGCCTGCTCTGAGCAGGCGGACAGACATCGCCGGAAATCAACCCGATCGAGTACGATCGGGTTGATTGACACCCCCCTGCTGGCGGACGATTGGCCGCGAGTCTGCAGGGGGCGGCGTTGCACCAGCAGCTCTTGTGAGCTGCTGGTGCAATGCTGAATACGGAGAGCGTATGGCTCTCCGTATTCAGCGAGGTCTGGCAGACCTGATCCGCAGTGTCGGATCAGGTCCGCCAGACCTTGATAAATAGAGGCCTGTGTCTCAAATTGTTTTTTAAAAGTCAAACCCGCCCATCACTTGCCTTATATGGAGGGGCCAATCCGTGCTCGTTACAGAAGTAGACCCTATCGGGAAGTAGACTGCCCCTTTAATGTGAAAAGCCTCTAATACAAGGCTTTTCACATTAAAGGGGCAGTCTACTTAAAAAGTTTTTTTGTTTAAAAAGATAGATACATCCTTTATTACCCATTCTATAGCTTTGCACAACCAACATTGCTATATAAATATACTTTATAACCTCTTAACCTCTAAATATATGCCTTTTCCTAAGTCCCTGCAGGACACCTCTAACTCAGTACTTTTTATTAGCTTTTCACAGCTAGACACTGCTAGTTCATGTTTGCCATATAGATAAGTGTGCTGACTCCCGTGGAGTTATGTTTGAACCAGCACTTATTGACTAAAATGCAAGAGGCTTAGATACAAGGTAATCACAGAGGTAAAACATAATATAACAGTGTTGGTTATGCATAATTTGGGACTGAGTAATAAAAGGAGTATCTATCTTTTTAAACAATAACAATATTCTGTCCCTTTAACAATGCAGTGCATAAATTCAGATCTATTTTCCCTACAGCATTGCTTCTGAATAAATGAATGAGATGCACAGCAAAAATTGTAAGGATACTTAGCCCAAAGAAAACGAGCATACGTTTGGAAGCTTCTGGGAGAAAAAATAATTGATCTTTTATATTTTTTTTATTCATAATTTTGTCAGTATAATACCATTATTGCTTTACAATGTATAACATTATTCTTTCATGATTCAGATAGAGAATACAATTATACACCACTTTCTAATAGCTAATTTGCTTCATTCTCTTGGTGTCCTTTGTTGAAGAAAAAGCATTGCACTCACAGGAGCTAGCTGAACACATATGTGCAGCCACTAATCAGCAGCTCCTGATCCTACCTAGGTAGCCTTTCCAACAAAGGATACCAAAAGAACAAAACAAATTAGATAATAGAACTAAATTGGAAATTTCTTTAAAACCCTGTGCTCTATATGAATAACAAAAGAAAACATTTGTGTTTCATGCACGGTTTAAGGGACAAGAAACCCAATATTTTTCTTTCATGATTCAGATAGAACATACAATTTTAAACAACTTTCCAGTTTACTTCTATTATCAAATTTGCTCCATTCTCTTGGTATCATTTTTTGGAGGAGCAGCAATGCACTACTGGTTTCTTACTAAACACATGGGTGAGCCAATGACAATCGGTGTATATATGCAGCCACCAATCAGCAGCTAGAACCAAGTTCTCTGCTGCTCCTGAGCTTACCTAGATAAACCTTTCAGAAAAGGTTAACAAGAGAAGGAAGCAATTACATAATAGAAGTAAATTGCAAAGTTGTTCAAAATTGTATGCTCTATTTAAATCATGAATGTCTAATTATGACTTTACTGTCCCTTTAAATATGAGCCTATAATAAAGAGACAAGTGAGTGCATAAGTGAGTGCGTATTTCTTTGCAATATGACACTTTTCTATTTTTTTCTTTCCTATATGGATTTTGCAGCCCCTGGTGTAGTTTTGTGTTATGGCTGTTGCAGTGAATCCTGCACTGTTGTGTACAAAGACCAAGACTCACTCACCAATCCCGGATACCTGGTTCCAGGCTATATCCATCACCAGATGGGCCATTTTGGGTCCGACCCCCGGCAGTTTCACCAGATCGGACACATTACTGGGAATGTCACCATTGTACCGGTCACGTAGGATCTGTGTTGTCTGCTTAATGTACTTCACTTTGTTCTACAGCAAAGTAACAAGAGGTCATGTGACCAAGCGCGAGCTGAACAATACTTTTTGTGTCAATATAGGAATAACAGAACACAGACATTTAAAGGGATAGGAAACCCCCAAATACACTGCATCAAGTGATTTACCATTTGGGTAACTTGTTCCTTTAAAAAGGGACACAGTACTGTAAAATGATTTTCCCCTATTGAGGTTAAAATGACTTTTTATACAAGCTGCAGAGTATAAAATATATGGGAAATTGCTCCTTTAGGTATATTTTTAAATATGAAATAACTGTCTCTGCTAATTAAAACCAAATCCCAATGAAATGGGCTAAGCATGCAGGGAAAGTTGAGCTCTTATAGTTTATCTCTCTATATTTACACAAAATTCTCCTTATCGTATATCTCTCTATATACAGTGAAACTTCTATTTGGTGAAAACAATGGAAACATTTTAGTATCTCTCTGTCCAACTCCGCACTGGGAGCATATTTTTTTCTAAACATTCTTGTTTACATGGCCCTTTTATAACCAGTGCTTAAAGTGAATGTAAAGTTACATAAAATTAGGGCCCAATTTTTAAAAATACTATTTAAAACAGGGGCACTTTCATTAATGAAACTTTACCTTGCATCGTATTTGTAGAAATACTTACCCTTTACTTCTCCAAAGCCGGATCGCTGATCCCCCGCCTGCTTCTTCCTGCTATACTTAGCACAGCAATGACGAAAACCGGCTTCGTCCAATCACAGCCGGGCATCATGAGAAGGACACTCAGGAGGGGGGGGGGGGGGAGGATGGGAAGCATGATTGGAGGAAGCCGGTTTTGTCATTTCTGACGTAAGTACAGAGGAGCTAAGGTGGGGGATCGGCAATCCGGTTTTGCAGAAGTTAAAAGGTAAGTATTTCTACAAATACGTTGCAATGTAAAGTTTCATCAATGAAAGTGCCCCTGTTTTTAATAGTATTTATTTAATAATATTTATTTATTTAATAGTATTTTATTTAAAAGAATAATTGGGAAGGAATTAAAGGAGAGATATAAAAAAATATCACAGTACACCTTCCCTTTAAGGCCTGTGTCACCATCCTGCTGTGTAAGAATGACAAATCCTTGTCACCTTCCAGAATCCCACAGGATAAATTCGTTTTCCGAGTGTGTCATCATCGGTCTGTAGAATGCTGTCAATAGTAAGGCCGTGCTCCCGCAGTCTAAACATGGCAGCCGACGTTATCTGGTCCTTCGTTTGACTGGACAGCATCAACGACAGTAGCACCTGGTACCGCATCACCTGACGAGGGGAATAACACTAGGTTTTCAATGCAGCTCTGAGGATCACAGTCAAACTTTTTAAATAATAAAAAGGCCTTTATAGGTACAAATCCTTAAATCCAGAATTATTCAGAAATCCAGATTTTTAAAAATGAATTTAAAAACCCCCACTATTTCCCCTGCCAGTAAGTCACTATCTTCTCTTTCTTTGTTTGTTTGTGTTCTAAAATGCAAATGCTAATTTATAGGTAAAAGAGGTAGTAACCAGTCACTTGGTAAATTTTTTGGCAGGCCGGAACATCAGAGCGTCAGAACTCGTTTTTAAGGAAAAAACTGTTTAAAGATGGAGGTGGAAGGGACTGCATACACCTCAGCAGTCCCTTCCACCTCCATCACTCAACTGTTTCCTTAGCAACTAGTTCCGGCGCATTTTGATGACGTCATCCGACCTAGGGCTAGTTTCCATTGAGGTGGTAACGTGTGGAAACTGGTGTTAACTTAAGAAATTTCCATAGACGTTAATGGTGATAAATTATTTTCTCACCGGTTTGCACAATTTACCACCTCAATGGAAACAAGCATCTAGTCTAAAAGTGATCTGGTCCACATTTTTTGGATACCAGCGGTGAGGCCCTATCGGCATTTGAGAAACCAGCCTCCACTGATATATGGAATACAGAGGGCGAATGCCAGCCTGTTATAAAATGGACTTACTAGCTGGAAGCCGAGGTGAGACCATACGCCTGCCGGATCAGAGCAGAGACCGTTGGAGTTGTTCGCTATTATTGTCCCGGGATACCTGATAAAGAACATTCTGTGCTTTTTTATCAAGTGAGTGGTTACTATCCTTTACCTATTAATCTGTGTTTGAGGATACCTGCAAAATGAGGGGCCTGTCACGCCGCTCCCTGTTGCCAGGGATGCGGCGGTGGCTGTGAGCGTGCAGCGATGACGTCATTGCTGCACGTCAATTTCCCTCTCAAGCCAATTGGATTCTTTGAAGTCCTCCTTGGCACGAATCCGCGCCTATGTAAGTACCTGCATAACTTACATACACTGCCCAAGTATAGGACTTACTGTGTGTGCTCATGGGTGTTACTTATTGCTGGATTGCCTTATTGTTACTGAACTCTGCCTGCCTAACCGCTCTGCTGTTTAACCCCTGAATTGCTGGATTGCCTTCTTATTACTGAACTCTGCCTGCCTAACCACTCTGCTGTTTAAACCCTGAATTGCTGGATTGCCTTACTGTTACTGAACTCTGCCTGTCTGACCATTGTACTGGTTTACCCCTGAACTGCTAAACTGCTGGTTTACCTTTTGTTGCTGACCTCTGTCTGTTCCTGACCATTCTACGGGTTTACCCCATAACTGCTAAACTGCTGGTTTACCTTTTGTTGCTGACATCTGCCTGTTCCTGACCATTTTACTGGCTTACCCCTGAACTGCTGGATTGCCTTTATGTTGCCTCTCTCTGACCATTCTCTGCCTTAGTCTTATTGCCGTGAAGGACTACCCTCTCTACCGTGAGTACTGCTTACCTGATTTCTTACAATCACTTTGTTCTGGGATATTTCCTTATCCTTACACTTGATGCCAGGATAAGAAGACTACTGGCCAAGTTTGGTCTGATAGGGAAATAACCCACGAGCATTACGGTGCCTCTGTTTGTTCTTCTATTTGTAGAAAGCGTAAACGCTAGTCTATATTTATTTAAGGTAACAACAGTTCCCTTTCTGATTATAGTATTGTACTATCTATCTGAAGGTGCAATGTATACAAAAGTATTAAACATGATATAAAACTAGCATATCACATTTAAGAGGTTAAATGGACACACTAGTGGTGCATTAATTGCAAAACTGAATTCCTCATTAAGGGCCATGTTATGGTATAACCCAGATACCAAGGGTTAATACCAGATGAAAGATGTCCTGAATATGGGATCAGCAACACACAACCCAGCTAATTCCCCCCCAAACATGAGACCAAGCTCCATCTTGAGAGTAAAAACAGATTGTACTTTATTGAGGGCTATATGCCCAGTATTTATGCAGGTCTGAGACCAGATGGGGGGTTGGAAGAGTATTGTACATTAGATAGAGGGAAGACGCCGATACAATAGAATTACATTACTTAACCAAATAAACAATTTAAACACAAGAAAACAATGGAATCCTTCTTATCACCTGGCAGTCTGCTCTCTGGAGGTGATTAAACAATGTGAACGCTTATCACATAAACTTAATTACAGTAAACAAAAGCTGATGCCAGGAAACCTGTCTCAGAAAATAGTTTCTCAAAACTGAACAAAGTTAACCCTTCCAGTACTGACAGAGGGGTCTGTCACACGGCTCCCTCCTGGTGGGACACTCCGGCAGACCCGGCTTGACCCTTTGGCAGGTCAACTTGGGGATGACCGGACTAGGAGGTGGTAGGCATGTCAGTTTGCCGGGACAATCCATCTGCATTCCCGTTATGATAGAGAATTTCTGTCCGTATAAATAAGGGTTCAACTTCTTCAGTGTCCAGACGAGGGCTAAACAGTCCTTCAAAATCTCATCGGCTTCTTTACAAGTTTTTTGTACCTGCTCTTTATAAGTATCCACAATCCCTTCATACTGACATAGGGTGCCCTTGAGTTGCTGCACCTCACTATGAGCTAGCGTCAGCTTCTCCTCCAGTGTCGCTAAGTTTGTCTTTAATGTTTCACGTTCCACTCTCAAGCTGGTGTTTTCTGCAGTCTGTCGGAGCAGCTTGTCTAGCAGAGATTCCTGTTCTAAACGCGCTTTTTCCTCTGCACTCCTCTTCTCTCCCGCTAGCACTGTTACGTGATTGTTTGTTTAATGTGACCATTTCATCCTCTACTTGATTCTTCTCCTTCATCAGCCCATTGTAACGGGACTTCCACGTATCAATGGCGGATTGAGATGTACTGAGCTCAGCGTCCTGGGGCTCAGCAGCAGGTGGGTCAGTCTCTGCGGCACAGATCTGGGCACGGGTAGTCACAGGGTTAACATCGGTGAGACCCATGGGAGCGTAGGCAGAAACAAGGGGGGCCAAGTTATTTCCAAGGAGAACATCAGCAGGTAAGTCCTTCATGACCCCCACATTCACATGTCTAGAGCCCACTCCCCAATCCAAATGTACCCGGGCAACAGGTAGGCGGAACACAGCGCCCCCTGCTACCCTCACAGCCACAGTGTCTCCGGTGTGCTGTTTCTCAGACACCAAGTTCTTTTGAAGCAAGGTCATGGTAGCACCAGTATCCCGTAGACCACTGTTCCCTCTAAGGACAGTTTTGTGTGCAGCCCAGCAGTGAAACAGTTAATGAGATCCAACCAGAGAAAAGGAGCAATGAGCAGCAACAATAAAGTAAAGTAAAACGTAGCTTTTATTGAAGCATAAACATTTAAAAGTTCATGGAGGTGCAAAAGATACAAGTGAAAAAATGACAGTATACGCGTTTCGGCGTTGTGCCGTAATCACTACTGCTAAAGAACACTTAGTGTGATTGATTTAAAAAGGGTGTGTAAACCCCCTATTGGTTAAAACATATTCAAATGAGGATACTCCTTCATGACATCACACAATTGTATCTAATGAGACACTGAACCTGTCAGAAGATAGTCTGGCACAACAAACAATAATAAGTTCGACCCTGGGTCCTAGAGCTCATATATTAAATGTATGTATGCATATATATGTACACATTAATCCTTTTGCAATGGTTCACATATGTTTCAAACCTAATGTAAAAAGCAAAATGCGCAAGAAATAATAAAGCGCTCGAGTGGATTAAGTGTATATATAACAAAATGAGCAAAAAAGGGACATAAATCATACATATTCCTCTTTGCTGTTAAGTGTATATTAAACGTTGCTTGTATGTTGTATACACAGTAAATAAGTGTTCTACAATACTTTGAACTTAATGTAATAGAATAAAATAAATACCCTTATATATCAATCAAGGGTGTAAGAAACACCTAAGTGTGTGCATACTAATACCATTAGAGGGACAATACTACGCAGACAGCAGACCTGTTATTAAAATGTAAAGTTTTTCCTGATGGATGGATTATTCCCAATAATTAATTAAATCGTACTCTGCATTAAGGCCAAGTGGTAGTTTGGTGGAAAGATTAAAAATCCAAAGCATCTCACGCTTTTCAAGCAGCTTTTGTCTATCCCCCCCCCCTTTTCGGAGTTGGTATATGATCTATTGCTTGCCATTTGAAAGAAGCATCATTTTGATTGTGTTTGATACAGAATTGTTGGACTATAGGTGAGGATGATTTCCCCACTCTAATGGTAGACAAATGTTCCCTGATACGAGACCTTACGTCTCGTGTCGTGAGCCCTACGTACTGAACCTTGCACAAAGTGCAGGTTATGAGATATATTACAAAATGAGATGTGCAATTTAAGCAAAAATTTATCTCATATGTGCGTTGTGTTACACAGGACGTAAATGTGTCAGATGTGATCATGTAGTCGCAGGGTTTGCACCTACTGTTCCCACATTTAAACGTACCCTTGTGGGTGAGCCATGAGCTCACTGTTGCCCGAGGATGGCTCAGAACAGTGGGTGATAAGTAATTACCGAGAGTTTTATTCCTGCGATAGGAACACTTTATCCCTTCAGCCACACAATTGGTCAATTTATCGTCTGCTACAAGGAGTCTAAAATGCTTATTAACTATGCTACATATTTCGTTATAGTCATTACTGTAGTCAGTTACAAACGTTACTTTGTTCGTATTTTGTGTCGTTTTTTTATTGTTGTTTACTGTTCTTTTCTCTTGTAACATAGGTGTTCGATCCATACCCTGTACCTCCCTAGCTGCCCTATTGATGACTTTTTTAGGGTACCCCCTATCTTTCAAGCGATCTGCAAGATCCTTTTGGTGTTCCATATACACTCTTTCTGTCGAGCAATTTCTCTTTGCTCTTATCATCTGGCCTTTGGCTATGGAGTATAGAACACTCTTGGGGTGACAGCTTTTGGCATGTAGAACTGCATTGCCTGAAATAGGCTTTCTGTAAATGCATGTTTCAATTTTGCCTGTATTTTTACCAAAAAGAATTATATCCAAAAAATTGATGGTATCCCTGTGTGTTTCATGGGTGAATTTCAGATTTAGATCATTTTTATTAATATAAGCCAGGAATTGTATCAAATCTCCTGCATTGCCTTGCCAGATTAACAGCAGGTCGTCAATAAAACGACCGTAATAAGCAATGTACTGTCTAAAGGGGTTTTCCTCTCCATAGATGTGGGACAGCTCCCACCAACCCATGTATAGGTTGGCGTAAGAGGGTGCGAATTTCGCACCCATGGCTGTCCCACATCTCTGGAGATAGAAAACCCCCTCGAACTCAAAATAATTATGGCTTAAAAGAAATGCTGTTACCTCAATCACATATCTTTTGAAATCAGAATCCAAGTTGGAATAATGTGTCAACATATAATCCATAGCCTCAAGGCCAGACTTGTGGGGTATTGAAGAATATAAGGCGGTAACATCAATAGTTAACCAATTACACAGAGGGTCCCAGGTCAGTCCTTCCATGACTCTCAGAACATGTTTGGTGTCCTGTAAATAGCTCGGTAGAGCTTTAACCAAAGGGCACAGAATGGCATCAAGCCACTCTGAAAGGTGTTCAAAAAGGGAACCGATCCCACTGACTATAGGACGACCAGTAACGTTTTCCAGGGACTTATGCACCTTCGGGAGATGATGGAATACAGGAGTTACCGGAAACTCAACGTATAAGTAATCAAAGGTATTTCTATCCAGAAAGCCTTTTTCTAAACCATCATCCAGAAGGTGCATAAGTTCTACCTGGAAACGTTTCATGGGATTAGTACTGAGCTGTGTGTACTGAATGGGATCATTCAATTGGCGCAAGGCCTCATTTTTATAGTCCACAGTATCCATGACCACAACAGAGCCCCCCTTGTCAGCGTTACGTATCACAATCTGATCATTGTTCTTTAACTCTTCTAGGGCTATTCTCTCTGATCGTGATAAATTATCAGGAGATTTTTTGCCATGGAGAGCAAGGTCCCTGAGGTCCTTCTCTACCCTATTATAGAATTTTTCTACAAGGGGGCCTCTGCTATGGACAGGATAAATCGTAGAAGGTTTTTTATAGCCTGTAAATTTGTCAATCAGTTCTGTGTTCGTGTCAGCTGTATTCTCCCTGTCCATAGAATCTAAGGTGATTATATCACAAGTTTCAGAAAACGTAAGGTCATTATTTAAATTTACCCTTGTGATTTTAGAACCAGTTGAGTCAGCTGAGGTGGGAGAAATGTCTTGCTCTATACCAGAAAAATGTTTTTTCAATGTTATATTACGGACCAAACGATTAATATCCAACATCGTCTTGAAGAAGTCAAATCTAGCAAGTGGTACAAAGCCTAATCCTAGACTCAAAAGTTTGACTTGTGAATCACTCAAGTCAATGCTGGATAAATTAATCACACTGAAGGTGCATATTTGTTGGTTCCCTTCAGGGCCCTTGAGGGGTAGCGATTTTGGGTTTTCTGTGTGTTCCCTCCCCCCTTGGGGTTCATGGGGGCTTTGGGAAAAACCTGATCCATTAATGTATTACTTGTGTGAGGCATTTGTGCCTGTTGTAGATCTGTAGAATTGTGGGCTGGTATTGTTTTAACGTTTGTATTACTGATATTTTTCGGTTTAACAGACTGTCCCGTACTAATGTATGGTGTCTGTGCTTTCTGTGTGATAGTGTTTTTGAGAATACCAGGTCTGGTTTCACTAGATAGTTCATTGTCTGTGTTATATTTGTCATCCCCAGACTCCACATCACTATCTGAAAAAGTGACTCGTTGGCTGCTATTGGATCTGTGGTTCCTATTACGTGACCTACCTCTACTCCTATTTCTATTCTGCTGTCTGCGAGTATGAAACCTCTGTGTCCTATTCCACACATGTATGGTATCAGTGTCGTAATCTGCCTGATCACGTAGGTATTTAACATGCTTAGTATTCATAACCATAGTTTTAATATTGGCCATAGACTTTCTCAGTACCTCATCAAACCTAGGGTAATCAATTTCGTGTTTGCGTGTGTTAAGTTCAACTTGTATGGTGTTAATGTTTTCTCTCAAATCATTCAACAATTTGTTTTTGTGTGCCATCAACAAAATCATTAATCTTACAGAACATTCATTAAGTATAGTATTCCAATTATCTATGAACTCGGTATCATCGGTTTCAAAAGTGGGATATTTAGAGATCCTAAGCCCCGTGGGTATCATTTTCATTTCTAAATATTTCCCCAGTGTCCATATATCCCACTGCAATCTGGTTTCTTTGGTACATAATTTATCCATTTCTTGAAACAAATCTGTAAGTGCAAGGTCAGATTTGTTGGTGGAAAATATCTTAGCAAGTTCTGTTGGAAGTTCATCCCTAGGACCTACAGGTATCAATGAATAGAATTGTTGTTGTGTCTCCTCCATAATACAACAACGTCCAATGAATCTTCAAAACTCAAACCCGCAGTGCCGCCCAATAGCACTATATGAAAAAATAATAATAATAATTCTGACAGGTTCAGTGTCTCATTAGATACAATTGTGTGATGTCATGAAGGAGTATCCTCATTTGAATATGTTTTAACCAATAGGGGGTTTACACACCCTTTTTAAATCAATCACACTAAGTGTTCTTTAGCAGTAGTGATTACGGCACAACGCCGAAACGCGTATACTGTCATTTTTTCACTTGTATCTTTTGCACCTCCATGAACTTTTAAATGTTTATGCTTCAATAAAAGCTACGTTTTACTTTACTTCATTGTTGCTGCTCATTGCTCCTTTTCTCTGGTTGGATTTCTATGCCCTAAAGAGCAGCAACACTTCCTAAGTGGCAAGCCGTGGAGTCGGCTGTTTGGTGAGAGGATTCACAGCATCGATATCTGGAGACTAGCATTGGCTCAGACGCACAGGCCCACGGACGCACCTCCTGTTTCCAGTTCTCCCATTGGTTCACAGAATATTGTGGTCATTTCCGGTTTTGACGGCTCTACAGAAGCTAGCGGCTGCACATCGGTGCAGCGTCTCTTCACCGGGACCTACTGTGACGAAGCCTGGTCTTCGCAAGGACGGTTGGAGAACCAAGGATTGATAAACAGCAGTTGAGGTGTGGGGCGGTCGGGTGACAGCATCTGTTACGGAGCCTGGACTTCGGAAGGACAGATCGGTGAGTGCACTGAGCCGGCTTATTATTATTACAGATATTGTTTGACAGGTACTGTTTTCCATAATTGTACAAGGGGTTTACTTTCCCCATTGCCATTGTGGACATTCGATGGCAACAGCAAACAGTATCCACATGAAGGAGGAGTTTCCGATTTAATCTGGAACTTTTTTACTGGCTTCATACATTGACTGTGTTACATTGAATTAATACTCACCATTTACCATACTGAGTGACTTTCATGCCACATTAATCTCTTACTCATCCTGCTATTTGGTACAGTTAATGAGAACCATACTTGCCATCTGCATTGTGTAGTGTTTGCTAATTGCAGGGTGTGGTTACCTAATTAACTGTTTCACTGCTGGGCCGCACACAAAACTGGCCTTAGAGGGAACACTGCCACTGACCTCCTTCCCATTCACTTTAACCAGTTGCCGGTTATCCCGGTGGTGGGCAGCTTGCACAGGGTCTGCTTCATGTAGGATGCCCCAGCATTCTTCTTCCTTTATGCAGTGGGCAGCAGGCTGAGGGTTACGTGGGTTTCCGCCGGCGGGTCTCCTCCAGGACTGTGCTTGGTTCGCTGTGTTTAGGGGACACTCTGGTCTTTTGTGCCCTAGTTGCTTACATCCAAAGCACCGAATAGACTACGAGTTGTCCCGCGAGTTGAACCGGGCTGTCTGAGGATAGTTTGTGGCTGGAGGCCGTGTGGTAGAGCGGTGCGCTGGGGGTTGGTAACTGGTAGCTGCTGGGGTGACTGGGGGTCTGTACTCCACTTTGGCAGGGATCATAGTGGTAGCAGTGTCCAGTTTGCGGGCATCCGTATTACTCATCTGCCAGGCGAGCAGCTTCATGCAGGGTGGAGGATTTACGGTCCCGAACCCACTCTCTAACTCCTGCGGATAACTTGTCGAAGCAATGTTCCAACAGGAATAGCTGCAGCACCTCTTCCCCGGATACGGCTTGGCACCCCGCCATCCAGTGAGCTGCTGTGCGGTGCACCTTACATGCCCACTCGACGTAGGAATCTCCAGCTAGTTTAACAGTGTCTCTGAACCTTTTCCTGTATGCCTCTAGTGTAAATCGCATACCTGGAGAGCAGAGCCTCTTTTACAACCTTATAATCCCCGACTTCCAAATCTGGAATGGCCCGAAAAGCCTTGCTGGCCTGGCCGGATAATATCATGACCCAGTCCTCTGCAGGTACCTTGTGTAGGGCACATTGCCTCTCAAAATCCGCAAGGTACCCATCAATCTCTCCTTCTGTTTCCAGGAAGTTTTTAAAAGCTGCAAAAAGTACTTTTCCACTGGGGTTGCTGTGACTTGGGCTGCTGCAGCGCCGCTTTGGCGAAGTAGGTTGGCCTCCACGGCTGCTATGACCCGGTCGACAATTTTGGCAGACGGGTTGGGGCCATAATGTGCCAGTCTTATTTTAACCGCCCGGTCAAAGCTTGCTTCTTCGGGGGTTCTGTCTGATATGCTGGACCCATTGGTTCCTTTGGTCCCTGGTACTCCGTCCATCTCGGTCAGTATTGTAATACTCTCCCTCTTCCTGAGGTTACTGGCTTGTCGGCCCCGTTGTTCTAGCAGGTGTTTAAGGGTAGCTCTTTTCAGCCTTTCATACGGTATTCCCATGAGGTCCGGATGTGTAGTTGCTCTTCTGGGCGATGAGGATCATCCCGTCGCTTGCCACCAATTGTTATGGTATAACCCGGATACCAAGGGTTAATACCAGATGAAAGATGTCCTGAATATGGGATCAGCAACACACGACCCAGCTAATTCCCCCCAAACATGAGACCAAGCTCCATCTTGAGAGTAAAAACAGAATGTACTTTATTGAGGGATATATGCCCAGTATTTATGCAGGTCTGAGACCAGATGGGGGGTTGGAAGAGTATTGTACATTAGATAGAGGGAAAGACACCCTTTTACATGATACAATAGAATTACATTACTTAATCAAATAAACAATTTAAACACAAGAAAACAATGGAGTCCTTCTTATCACCTGGCAGTCTGCTCCCTGGAGGTGATTAAACAATGTGAACGCTTATCACAAACTTAATTACAGTAAACAATAGCTGATGCCAGGAAACCTGTCTCAGAAAATAGTTTCTCAAAACTGAACAAAGTTAACCCTTCCAGTACTGACAGAGGGGTCTGTCACAGGCCAGATTACAAGTGGAGTGTTAGTTAAAGGGATAATAAAGTCTAAATTAAACTGTTATAATTCAGATAGGACATACAATTTTAAACAACTTTCTAATTTACTTTTATCATCAATTTTGCTTTGTTCTCTTGGTTTTCTTAGTTGAAAGGTAAACCTAGGTAGGCTCATAAGCTAATTTCTAAGCCCTTGAAGGCTGTCTCTTATCTGAATGCATTTGGCAGTTTTTCACAGCTAGGGGGTGTTATTTCATGTGTTTCATATAAATAATATTGTGCTCATGCACGTGGAGTTAATTTAGAGTCAGCACTAATTGCCTGAGATGCAAGTCTGTCAAAAGATCTGAGATAAGGAGGCAGTCAGCAGAAGCTTAGATAAAAGGTAATCACAGAGGTAAAAAGTATATTATGATAACAGTGTTGGTTATGCAAAACTGGTGAATGGGAAATAAAGGGATTATCTATCTTTTTAAACAATAACATTTTTGGTATTTACTATCCCTTTAATGTTCCCGCTTGAATGTTAACTGCGCCAGAAGTAAGCTTTTTGTACGCGTTGTGTTGAGCTCGTATTATGAGTTAAAAGTAAAAATGTTTTTGCTTGCACGCCAACCAGACGAGCACAAAAAGCCGAACTTAGAATATCGCGCACAAAATAACCTACTCCCCCATAGTAGTCAAAGGAGCAAAAAAAAGTGGAAAAAACAAACACCCTACTCATGTGTAAACACAATCGCATATTCTCAAGTGTGCTAACCCGGCATGAAAATATAAATATTTTACATTCCAATGTTCTTTACATAGCAGAATATGTTCTATTAATTCATAAATAAATATTTCTATAGATATCTGACAAAACGATGTGAGAAACTCATTTATTTTTAGTGATGGTAAATCCTAGCGTTTGTAATAGGCTTGTATTTACCATTACTTTAATAATGTGTTTAACCCCGTTGTAGCTGGTAAACATGTAATTATATGTAAGCAATAGCGCAATAATAAAATGCAAGTTTTCTTCTTGCACTTGTATGCACTTTTAAATGGGCCTTACATACAAATTTAAACATTTTTATCAGTATAGTATATACTATACGGTATAGAGTCTAGACTAAATTAAAAAGCAATACAAATTTTGCAAGGTACTTTAGTTCACCTAGTTTACCTATAATTTTCCCCTAAAAATTATGTTTTTTCCACTTCCACAAGAAAAGATAGGGTGAGGGTGTACCCTGCGTGATTGGTCAGTTGACTCTGAAACATACTACATTATAGTTGCTTGTGCAAAGAAAGGGTCATTTATATCTGTCCCTAACAGACCACAATAACTGAAATAAGGTAAACAGCCCAGGTTTTTTTCAAGGGGTGTATTCCTAGATTGCAAAATAATGCATTTTCTCAGTAGCAAAATTACAATTTAAAAAGGAAACTAAAAGGAAACACAAACTGTCATGATTCAGACAGAACATGCAGTTTTAAGAGACTTTATCATTTACTTCCATCAGCACATTTTGTAGTCTTTTTATATATACTGAGCATGTGCACAAGTTTACAGTGTATTTGTATACTAGTCTGTGATTGGTTGATGGCTGTCACATGAGAAGGGGCAGCCAATGGGGGATGTTGCTGAATTATTTTGTTATTATGTACCCTTTAATTATGCAATTCTACTATATTTAATGGTCATTTAATTTATTTAAAAGAGAAAATGTGTCCTAAGTTCACAAAGACAGCCCAATATGTGCATTTGGTTGTCACTGGTCACGGATGCACTGCATGGAAAAAAACAGGAAAAAAAAACCCCAACACAATGCACACATGAGAAGTGTTGCAGGTTATACGCTAATTTTACAGGGATACCAAATAAAGAAGAAACATATGGACTTAAAAACAGCACATATGTTGTGAAGCACCTTCAAAAGGAAAAGCCCCACATTAAAAATAACAGTCTTTTACAGAAATTGGCCTGTTTCTGTGGGGAAATGACACGTTAAAAGATATAGAAGGGTGTATTACAAAATGTTATATTCATTTCCTGCAACACGAATTCATTTCTAATGGAAAATAAAACAAAAAACATTTTCTCTCATGATTCAGATAGAACATACATTTTTTTAAAAACTGTCAAATTTATTTCTATTCTCAAATTTACTTTGTTCTCATGGTACCCTTTGTCTGCAAGAGGGCAGTCGATCCCGCAAGAGGAGCTTGGCAAAACCCTTCTGGACCATCAAAATAATACACACTAGTATGTGGACTGTAGTTAAAGGATTACTGTAAAATACATTTCGGAGTGTAAAACGATGAAACTAAATGATTGCTCAATATCAAAGTAATAACATGCACTTACTGCAAATCTTGAACAATATGTTTATCATCTAAAAAAAAGTTTTAATAATGTCGTCATGAAAGACAACCCACTAATATAGGCTGTGCAATCCTTTGTTGCTTCCTACAATCAGCGGACGTTTCTTTGCATATAATTATAATATTTTCTCGCGTCTCGCGCATGCGCATTCCGTCCACTTTGATAGTGCATGCATTTTTCTTCATGTGAAGCCTACAATCAGTGCAGACATCCAGGGAGTGATGTCTTCAATGACATTGCGGAAGCTTGCGCATCGCGGCTAAGTCCTGCCATATTCCAACCTGGGTGGTCAGCCCAGATTGGACAACTGGAAATGGTACCCACTGAGTGGGTTTGGAAACAGTTACAAAATTTAAGCAAGATTGCAGCGAAACGGTAAATATTTAAAAAAAGACAGTACATTGAAAAGTTTATAGTTTAAATACGTTATTTTCATTTATGTCATTTTGTGAGTTCCATGTCCCTTTAATATATGCTCAAAACCTGGGTTTTTTGGTTTGCATAAAACAAGTGAAATACAACAGTGCACATTCATATAAATACTGTACATACATATTTCTGTGTACAGGTGGCCCTCGGTTTACAACGGTTCAATTTACACCGTTTCAGAATAACAACCTTTTTTTCTAGTCACGTGACTGCTATTGAAAAGCATTGATAAGCAGTGCATTTATTAAAATAGCCAGTAGGTGGAGCTGTCCGCTTGTTTTTCAGAAAAGCCAAGCAAGCTGAAATTACTCAGTTTAACCAGACCTGAGCAGATTTCAAAGGAACAAGATCTTCCTGTCTATAAATCATTCCAGATTGGAATGCATAGAAAGAACTGTTTGCAGAAAAATGCAAGTGAAGTCTGTGTTGTGTGATTATTTTATTAGGTTTATAATGCTGTTTAGCAAATGTTTTTGTTCATTTAACTTAGTTTAATTATATATTCTGTGTTGTGTGATTATTTTATTAGGTTTATAATGCTGTTTAGCATTTAAAGTCTTCATTTCAAAGCTTTAAAAATAATGTATTAGGTGTCACTTATGACAATTTTGAGAGGGGCCTGGAACCTAACTCCCTCACTTCCCATTGACTTATATTATAAACTGGGTTTCAATTTACAACGGTTTCGATTTACAACCATTCCATCTGGAACCTAACCCCAGCGTAAACTGAGGGAGATATATATATATATATATATATATATATATATATATATATATATATATATATATATATATATATATATATATATATATATATATATATACACATACACATATATACAAACTCATTGTGTAGTTCATTAACAAATCTAGACAGGCCCGAAGGCTTGTTCTCCCACAGAAAACCTCTGAATTACATTGTTTCCAATGCAGCAAAGGATTCTGGGTAAGATATGCAAATTAAGTACACAATGACACACCTTTTTACTTCAGTCTGCTTTTCAGAAGATTCCCTTTACGCCAAAGTATTGCTGTTCACACAGCTTATAAACTTAGCTAGGGTTAGTGCAGTGATTCATAAGATATATACATGTGTGTGAATCATAAGAGTTTAATTTTGACTTTACTGTCCCTTTAACAATTACCTCTGGAGCAGCGTTCGGATCAAAACATTTCTCTGCTCCCATTTGGTCCACAGGAGCGTCCCTGTTGCTTCTCATCTGCCTGATATTCTCCAGATGTTGATTCCAATGTCTGGGCTCCCATTTGGGTTTCTTATCTCTGCTCTCGCTGACAGACTGATACTCCACCTGGACCCTCTTGTTCGCCGCTTTCCGACCTTTAGGTCCTGACTTAAGTTCTAGGTCACCTGTTACAATGTAACAATTAGAACTTTGTGTTACTTGTTAACCACACTTTAGGGAAAATGTATCAAGCTAAATGAACAGCTTTTAAGGCATTGGGGTGAAGTCTCGCATAAAGCCTACGACCACAAATTTAAAGGGATAGGAAAGTCAAAACTTAGCTTGCATGATTCAAATAGAGCATGTAATTTTAAGGTGATGGTAAACTAAGACCCAGTCAAACATGCGATCGTATAGAAAATAAAAAAATAAAGTGACTTTCATTCATGAAACCGCGCAATCAGTCGGTATTTGTAAATATTTAATATTTATATGCTTCATGTTCACCTCTCTTTCTCCGCCCGTACAACAGCCGCCATTGATTTTCTGTGTCATGTTTTTTCCAATATCAATAGAAATCCAGGCCAATCAGCGACACGTTATGTGAGCTAATGACACGTCATATACGTGTAGCTACCAACCAGTAGCTAGCTCCCAGTAGTGCATTGCTGCTCCTTTTCAACAAAGGATAACAAGAGAGCAAAGCAAATGAGATAATAGACATAAATTGGAAAGTTTTAAAAATCTGAATCATGAAAGTTTAAATTTTGACATTCACTGTCCCTTTGAAAGCCATTACTGAAAATTAACATTTCATTACTTACCTCTACTACCTCCCACTGGGAGTGTATTTTTTTTCTGCAGGCTATGTATACATAGCTTTTCTATAGACTATACTTAACCCCTTCCCGTCGTTAGGACATTCCATGCTGTCCTAACTGTGCTCGGCTGTAGAGCTGTTCGGACGGCATGGAACGTCCTATCCATTTGGCTGTACTCAAGCCCAAGGCGCTTCCTAAATAGGATTGCGGCCTGGAGGGCGTGCCTAGCGTCATAGGCATTCCCCCCTGACCCGATCCCATCATTGAATGACGTGATCGAATGATTTCAATTTGCTTACATCGGAACTTTATTCTGATGTAGACAAATTACTCCAGTCAGGAAAGAGTTAAGTATTGAAAATTTCAAGGTGAGCATACCACAGCCAAAACCAGAGATTTAAAATGTCGAAATAAAGATAAAAAGGCTATTTGTAAACAATGTAATACACTCCAACAGGTAATATGGATAATTAATAACACATTAAAAGGGAGACAGTTCATTTACACTGTCCCTTTAACATTTTAATTTACAATTGCTCTAAGTACCTCTCTCTAACTAAGGGGTTAAACACATAACATTGCAAGGTCCCTAGTGAAAAAATTAACAAACTGTGTCATTTTACCTCTATAATAGCCCTCCCAGTATAGCTGGTGTTTCAAAATGCAGACTTAGCTGTTTCAAATTGTCAAATAAAGGTAAATGAGTGATTTGTAAACAATTTGATACTAGTTAAAAGGGATAATTTTTTCATACTAATAGCACGAATACTCAATTATAAACTCACCCAGTTGCTGCCCTGTTATCTCATTCCCCCCTTTGCCCCCAGAAGCGTCTGAAGACCTCTGCTGCCCACCATGCACCTTCCTGCCGCTCCTTGTTGTTACCGAGCCCAGGACAGCATTCATCCTCATCACTAGATCTCCACATGCCCAACCAGTCACAGTACTACAACACCCACAAGCCTTTGCGCGTTCCACTTCCGGGTTCGTTCTTTTGAAAGGTTTGTGGGCGTGGTCATTGTGAAGTGGGCGGGATTTACAGGCCCAGAAGCCGAGACCTTGGGTTGTGGGACTGTCCGGCTGGAGGTAGGGGTAACCTGGGGAGTGTTAGGCAGCAGGGTCGGAACACAGGGCTCTGAGCTTGTGTTATGTAAAGCAGTGATAAGCACTTGTGAGATTCGCAACTTTAGTAGTTTGCTGTTGTTTAGGTACTCAGTGTTATCTCAGTAGTATAGCTACACAGTATATCACATATAGAGGGAATGTGTAGAGAAAAGTATGCTGTATCCAAATGTATTTGTCTTTATAATTACTTGTAAATATTATCTTCTGTGTATATATAGCTGTATGTCCTTGTGTCTATAGAGAACTGTATGTGTATACATTTAAATGTGTGTGCATCTATGTCTATATATAGAGCTGCATGTGTTTACATGTAAATCTATCTATCTATCTATCTATCTATCTATCTATCTATCTATCATGTGTGTTTACATATAAGCTTGCATGTTTATATACATGTGTATATATAGAAATGCATTTGTTTACATATAAGCATGCATGTGTACATAAGTATTTATGTATGTGTGTGTATGTATGTATGTGTATATATATATATATATATATATATATATCCCACGTAGGGCTCCGCACTCACTTTTAACAACACAGCTGCCCAGGGTGCATTTAAAGGGACATTAAACACTTTGAGATGGTAATATAAAATGATAAATTGTATATAATAAAACAACTCTGCAATATACTTTAATTATTTATTTTGTCCTCTTTGCCTGTAATTCCATTCTGAAATTGTGAGCTGTTCAGTTCCTGTTAGAAATGGAAGTGCAGAACACTGTTAAATCCAGCACAACCATTGGCTGCACACTCTAGTGACCTATTTATAACTGTCTCTAATTGGCCACAGCAGAGAAGGTAACACAAGTTACAACATGGCAGCCCCCAGTGTTTTATAGACACTAAAACTTTACACTTATTTTGTCACTTTTTAAACAACTAATGAAACTTTAAAAAATACATCTACATGTTAGTCATGGACTAATCTTTTCTTTGAATGCATCATTCTATCTAGCGTGTATTTAGTGTTTAATGTCCCTTTAAGTAAACAATAGCCAGCACCAATTGAAAGCACTCACCTGGTCTTCAACATCCTAATAAAACAAAGTTTATTCACACACAGTAACGTTTCGGGGGTGTTAGCCCTGTCTTCAGATCGTACCAATATTTTCAATATATATATGCATGTGTTTACTTATAAGCCTGCATGTGTACATAAGTGTGTGTGTGTATATATATATATATATATATATATACACACATGTTTACATTAAACCTTCATGTGTACATATATGTCTATATATAGAGCTACGTGTTTGTTTACGTATAAACCTGCATGTGTACATACAAGCATCTATCGAATGTCTATATCTATCTATCTTAATATGTTTGTATTAATATTTTACAGTGACCTTGTAATGTTAGTTTCTCATCTGTGTTATTTGTATCCATCCATATAGGGTCCCTTATTGTAACAATGTCCAAGCAAATGGGCAAAGATGGATTGAAGGAGAAGTTTCAAAAGTTATTGGGGTTGGGACCTTCTCGTGTTAATTCCAAACAGTCTGAGTGGAAGCATCCGGAATACATAATTACAGCGGAGTTACTAAAGGTAATTTACTTATTGTCTGTATACAACTGCAGTACCAACAAGGTTATATGAGATTTCTTATACTGTATAGATACCTCCCAACTGTCACTGATATTACGCCATTGGCATGGGTTGGGGGGGGTGCCTGCATGGTAGCTTTCACCATGAGGTCAGATGTCCCAGTTTCCAGGTCAAGGACCACCCAGCAACACTCCCTGACTCCTCCCAACCCAATTTCTCATATGACACATTTGTAGCCCCACCCCTCATGCAATGGGTTCCGCCCACAAAACACTAGTGGCCCACAGCTGACAAGTCCCCTTCACCTTCCTGTCCGGGAAGCATTTGGGGAAATGTTTGGTGAAATGTGTATGCATGGTATAAATGACCATTTCAAAGGGACAGTATACACCGGTTTTCATATAACTGCATGTAATAGACACTACTATAAATAATAATATGCACAGCTACTGATATAAAAATCTAGTATAAAACCATTTAAAAACTTACTTAGAAGCTTTCAGTTTAACTCTGTTTAAAAGGTTATTGGAACACCCACTGCAAGTGGCAAATAGCAGACACTCCCCCCTTCCTCTGCATATGAAAAGACCCTTTACATAAACAGAAGCAAGCTGGAGTAGGTATACATCGGTATTCTCCTAAAACTTTGGGGCTTGGTTAGGAGGCTGAAAATCAGAGCAATGTTATTTAAAAATAAGCAAAACTATACATTTAAAAAAAAAAAAAAACTGTATGGACTTTATAAATGGATCATATACAAAACATTTATGCAAAGAAAAATCTAGTGTATAATGTCCCTTTAAGGGACAATATTTTCATATATTTTATTTTGTCTAAATTAAAAAAACAAAGAAACAAAAATCTTTATTTAACCATTTAATGCCGTTATACCGTTGTATTCCGTCACAACGACACTGGGCTTTAAAGCCGTTATGACTGAATACAACGTCATCGCAAACGGCTGTCCTTAAGCCTACTAGGCTTGCAGGATTTGATCGCGGTCTGGAGGGCATTCCTAGCGTCTCAGGGACGCTCCCCAGACCCAATCCCATAATTGAAATCTCGCAATCTTTTGCACAATCGTGTGATTTCAATTTGTCTACATCGGAACGCTGTTCCGATGTAATCTTTTTAACCCGGTCATGAAAGGGTTAAAGTGCATGTAAAGTCATCAGTATCGCTTATCCTCATATTATCAAGCGCAACAAATAAGGTGGACTTTAATTCATCTTTTTATTTTTTTTGTTTTCCTTCTAAATCCAAATATATACCTTTTTTACCTAATTTTCTGAGCCGCGATTCCTCCGCCCGCCATTTTGTCCCTCTTTTCTGAATTGATTGACAGTCGCGATCGCCAATCTGCTTTCGCCCCCCCCGGGATGTTTAACCCCATTTTTGCAACGTCATGCACTGCTTCTGCGCAAGCGTTTGCAAATAATCCCGATATTCAGAAGCGTTGTGCGTCCACGATTGCGCACATTAAGTATTTGGAAACACATGCGCAGATTAAGTCACAAAGTTTTTCACGCATGCGCAAATTAAGAGCTCCACGGGTGCACGCTTCAGAGGTATGCATAGAGCGGGTAGGACGTCACATTCTGCAAAACAAGGAAGAGCCGGATGGAAGGAGTTGAGCCTCAAAACGGAGCGAAGTTTGTATATCAAATATATTATAAATAATTTATATATATTTTTAAAAAAGTTGGCGGTTTAAGTCAGCATGTGTAATGGGAGTATTAGGAGCCTTGAATATTTGGAAAATTTACACTCACTTTAAAGGGACATTGTTACATTTTCTCCACTTTATGTATTTAATGTATTTATTTAATTGTCAAACAGCTCTTTTGCCTTTATTTTGTTATTTGAAATAGCTGTTTTTGTCTGTAAAAACCACCACCTAATGTATTCTGTTTAATAAAGCTATGTAAACAGGAGACAATAGCACTAATTAATCTCCCAGTGAGCCATAGGAGAGCGATTATTTTATTGTATCTGAAATAGATCGTTATGCCAAGCTATAATAATCATTTAAATACCTACGTTTAGACATGGATAACATTAGCAGGTCTGCTTTACCCATAGGCTCAGCCCATTTTATTTATCCTTGAGAACAACAGGCGATGGCTTTAATGAACAAAAACAGCTATTTCAAATACAAAAATAAATGGCAAGGAACAATTTCCCGTACATGTAATCCAAGACATTTGGCACACATTAAAGGGACACTCAATCAAAATGAAACTTTCATTAGTCAGATACAGCATGCCATTTTAAACAACTTTTCAATTTACTTCCATTAACTAAATGTGCACAGTCTTTTTATATTTAAACTTTTTGAGTCACCAGCTCCTACTGAGCATGTGCAAGAATAAGTGTGTATGCATTTGTGAATGGCTGATGGCTGTCACATGGTACGTATATGCATTTGTGATTGGCTGATGGCTGTCACATGGTACAGGGGGAGTGGAAAAAGGCATAACTTTTAAAATTGTCAGAAAAAAAATCTGTCACTTATGTCCCCCATTTCTTATAATGGAGTTCTTGAACCTGTTAGGTTCTATGTGGGCGGAATTAGAAATAAAGCCCCATTCATAAATTTGTGGAGGTGGGAGGTAGGTTAAAACAAAGATCAGGGCTACAAGAAATTGCTGGGGGCTTGTTCATTTTGTGGTTAAAGTATGTGCAACTACTTCATTTAATAAGCATCCCCCCTCATGGGAAGGACCTCTTTAGAAACCCCTCTAATTCTGAACGTCTATGTCTCCTGAATACGCTTCCTTCTGGTACACTGTCCATAGCTAGGAAACTTTTTGAGGAGCCTCAGATGTTAATCTTATGGGTTAAAAGCTTATATTGACAGTCAGAATTAGGAATATTGTTGACTACTCCGAATTGGCGGAAAATATTTCTCAACATCCGCAAATCCTCCTCCTCCTCCCCTCAAATTCTAGAGTTGAACCACAAATTGTTATTATGCTGGTACCTCACACAGGTTCGTCTTAAACTATCCTAATGCAAATCATACCTGCTGGAGAGGATTGTGACTTGAGTGGCACAATGTCCCATATATGGTGGCAATGCAAGATTATAACTCCTTTTTTGAAAGGGGTGATGTCTGCCTTTAAGAGCGTTATGAGTGACACCTTTGTACTGTCCCCTCTAATTGTCCTTCCTGAACCACAAACCTAAAAAATTCTGTAAAATCTGACGTAGTCTTCTACAGATAGGCCTCAATTGTGCTAGGTCTCTTATTGCAAAATAAATGGAAATCCACACAGACTCCCTATCTCACAGAATAGACCCAACTTACAGCAGACCTTCTTTCCCTAGAAGAATACACATATTTTAGGAGAGGGCAACTACCTTTGGACCACGACATTAAGTCCTATTCAGACAGACTGGTAGGAGCCATGTAATCTAGCAGATAATAAAGTAGAAGGTTAGCAGTAGAGTTATAGATTATAGCCTCTCTTCCTGATCCTAGTGGCCTGGGATTGGTTGGTTCACCCACCCATTTTTTTCTTTTCCCTCTTAGTTTGTTGTCTACATTCTCTTTCCTTTCACCAGTTTCAGTTTTCTTCCTCTCCCTCCCCCTTTTAGGGCTCGATTTATCAATCAAGGACGGACAGGGGCGTACATATTCGCCCCTGTCCGCCCCAGCTCTCCTCTGGTGGGTAGCAAACCGCTGCCCGAATTTAACATTGCACATGTGCACTATTTTGCACTTGCGTGCAAACACGCCCCGTGCCCGCACACAACCAATCATGCGTGGGCCTGAGCTTTCACTCCACCTAAAATGCGGAGAAGAGTGTAGGAAGCTGCTTGATAAATCGTGAGACGCTGCAGTCGAAGGGAGGAGAAGACTTGATGAATCGTGAGATGCTGCAGTCGAAGGGAGGAGAAGGCTTGATAAAGCGAGCCCTTAGTCTCTCTTTACTTATCTTTCCATCTAAAAGAGTTATTCCTTTTGAAGTGCTACATTTTTATAATTGAACAGGAATAAACATTACCATTACTGGTACAGCTTTTCATTTTTAGGATTGTTTTGTTACCTAGCTTGTCATAAAGCAAAACCTATAAATGGAGAAAGGAAATACCTACAGTGTCACGATTATTCCTTCAATACTCTGAACTTTTTTGTGGGTCTTGACAGGACTCTTTGTGATAATTGGCTGCAACATGAAGTAGCATTATATTTTTACTTCTTTCTTTAAAGGGACACTAAACCCAATTTTTTTTATTTCATGATTCAGATAGAGCATGAGATTTTAAGCACCTTTCTAATGTACTCCTATTATCAATTTTTCTTTGTTCTCATGCTATCTTGATTTGAAAAAGCAGTACTGTAAGCTTTAGAGCCGGACCATTTTTAGTTCAGCACATGGGTAGCACTTGCTGATTTGTGGCTAAATGTAGCAAACCAATCAGCAGCTCTACCAAGGTGCTGAACTAAAAAATGGGCCGGCTCCTAACCTTTTATTACTGCTTTTTCAAATCAAGATAACATGAGAACAAAGAAAAATTGATAATAGGAGTAAATTAGAAAGTTGCTTAAAATTGCATGCTCTATCTGAATCATGAAAGAAAAAATGAGGGGTTAGTATCCCTTTAAGTGCAGAGTAATGCAACAAGCTTACCTTTTTTATTATTGATGTTTTCTTCTTTAGTTAAAATTTGTGTTTGTCAGAAATTCAATAAAGAAAAATAAATATATAAAAAAAAATATCCTAAAAAAAGAGCATTTTAATTTACTCTAGGATGTCCCTTTAAGGTATGCATTTTTTATTTAATTATGCAGTCTTTTAATTATTGTTTAATTTTAATTTCTTAAAGGCACAGTCAACACCAGAATTTTTATTGTTTAAAAAGATAGATAATCCCTTTATTACCCATTCCCCAGTTTTGCAGAACCAACACAGTTATATTAATATACTTTTTACCTCTGTGATTACCTTGTATCTAAGCCTCTGCAAACTGCCCCCTTATTTCAGTTCTTTTGACAGACTTGCATTTTAGCCAATCAGTGCTCACTCCAGGGTAACTTCACGTGCATGAGCTCAATGTTATCTATATAAAACACATGAACTAATGCCCTCTAGTGGTCAAAATGCATTCAGATTAGAGGCAGTCTGCAAGGTCTAAGAAATTAGCATATGAACCTCCTAAATTTAGCTTTCAACTAAGAATACCAAGAGAACAAAGCAAAATTGGTGATAAAAGTAAATTGGAAAATTGTTTAAAATTACATGCCCTATCTGAATCATGAAAGTTTTTTTTTGGACTTGACTGTCCCTTTAATAAGAAATACACGCCTAATACTGAGGTATTAGTTTTAATTTAAAGTAACATGAAACCCAATTTTTTTATTTCATGATTCAGATAGAACATGTGATTTTAAACCACTTTCCAATTTATTTCTGTGATCTAATTTGTTTTGTTCTCTTAGTACCCTTTGTTGAAATGGATACCTAGGTAGGCTCAGTAGCTGCTGATTGGTGGCTGCTCATATATACCTCATGCTATTGGCCGACCCAATGTATTCAGCTAGCTTCTGTAGTGCATTACCAATTCTTCATGAAAGGATACCAAGAGAATGAAGCAAATTAAATAATATAAGTAAACTGGATGGTTGTTTTAAATTGTATTCTATCTGAATCATGAAAGAAATATTTGGGGTTTTGTGTCCCTATTAAATTTTAACCAAAATTTTCTTCACATTTTTCAGGCACACAAGACAAGTTTTAATACTGTTGTTTTATTTGTAACATTTGCATTATTTTAAGTTCACGAACAATTACCTTGAAAAGTCTCTTGAATGTTTATTTCCTTTTGCTGTGGTTAATGTGGGGCAGTTGCAAATGAGCTACTGCACTGTGTAGCATGTTGCAGGGTAGTGTCCCCTAGGCACTGGAAAGAACAATTTCAAATTG
Organism: Bombina bombina; assembly: GCF_027579735.1. Classification (NCBI taxonomy): domain Eukaryota; kingdom Metazoa; phylum Chordata; class Amphibia; order Anura; family Bombinatoridae; genus Bombina; species Bombina bombina. The sequence continues at coordinate 60,374,134 of NC_069509.1, forward strand.
AAGTTAAAAGAAAAAAGGGAAAGTTATTCTTTAAGGTACATGGCAAAGGTTGTTTGCTATACATAATTAAACATTTTATGGAAAATTAAATGTGGTATTTAAAGGGACAGTAAACACCTTTTCATATTTTTATATAAAATGTTTAGTTATGTGTAATGTAACAACTTTGCAATGTCTTTTCATTATTTATTTTGCCCCCTTTTCATGTAATTTAGCTCAGAAAACCAACCCATTTCTAATTCCCAGAACTTAAAGTGCACCCTACTGACCTTTCAAGGCTAACCCTCCTACATATATATATATCCCAAATTGGCTTTATTAGATAACTGCAAAACAATGCACTCTATACAAACATTATAGCTAGAGGTAGCCTTGTTGTCTGCAGACTAAAGCCCCGATTGGCTCCTTCAAATAAGTCAAATGGTGGGTGGGGTTTGGCTATTGATAAATAATTGTAGTAAAAATGATGTTAATTTGTTTTAAAAACATTTATATCATATTTTATACTACAATCTTCTACTGTATAATATCCCTTTAATTATATTTTTATTCTTATATTTTCCAAATAGGAGCTGAGTTCAGAGAATGCTCTTCACATCCGGATACGCGCAATAAACCAAGTCTGTGAGCTGGCAAAAACGAAAAAGTTTGAGGAGGTGAGTGATAAAACTGATATCAGGCTATCATTTGTTTTTTATTGTAATCCGGTTGGCTACTTTAATTGTTCTTCAATTTAATAAATAAACTATGTTCTGATGCTCTGGGGCTGTCCTTGTATTGTTGGAATACATTTATATAATAATGTCATCAGAGTACCATAGGTTTTAGGGACCTTTTGCTTAGAGCTGATACAACTGCACATCTTAAAAAGGAACTTTAGAGGGACAGTAAAGTTAAAGGGACATAAAACAGTATGAACTAACATAAGTTTCTAAATATATAATGCAGCCAAAGCTTACCTAAAAACGGTTTCTTTTTTAACCCCCATTAACCCCTTTAATTCAGGCATAGTTTTGTTTGCATCAAGTTCCCATCTGGGCATTTCCATATATGGGAGGTGCTATCCAGGCCATAGCTTCTTCAGAATGCACTTGTGCACGTGCATGGTAGGGGGCAGAGTCACATGGCACCTGACTAAAGCAGTGCACAGTATAATGCTGAAGCTTTCACAAAGCATGTGACATTTTCCTCATGGAAATTAGCAAGCCTCTTGGTAACAAACAATAGCAGTACCTGTTGTCCCTCCTCAACCCCCCCTTACTTGCATAAGTAGTTATCCTCACATGCACACTTTGTTATGATACCAAAAAGTTTGGACTAGGACACTGATAAGGGGGGGTGGAGCAAGCTTCACTTGGCAACACTAAAGTGTAAGTAATTTTGCAGATTTTTGGAAATTTTATTAAAATACTTATAAGCTTTTATTTCTACACACTTTTTTTCCACACATTGTTTAACCTCAGTTGACCCTTTTATAATATGCACATAACTCAAAATGTTTTATGGCACTTTAAAATAAAACTTTCTTATTAAGTTTTTAAACAACTTTCCAATGTATTTCTGTTGTCTAAATTGCTTTTTTCTCTTGATATCCTTTATTGAAAATCATACCTAGGTAGGCTCAGGAGCTAGCCACTGATTGGTAGCTGCACATATAAGCCTCTTGCCACTGGCTCACCCAATGTGTTCATCTAGCTCCCAGTAGTGCTGTTTCTTCAAAAACGGATAACAAGAAAATTAAACAACAGATAACAGAAGTAAATCGTAAAGTTGTTTAAAATTGTATGTTCTATCTGAATAATGACAAATGTTGGGGTTTATGTCCCTTTAAAATTAGTATTTCATGATTCATGCAGAAGTGCTCAACCTTGGAGGTTTTGGTACTATAATTCACATGATAATCAGCCAGCATTTCCCAAGATGCTCTTACGCTTTAAGCTGACTAAGCATCATGGGAAATGTAGTTCTAAAACCTTTGTAGTGCCAAGGTTGAGCACACCTAACGCAGTTAAAATAAAGAAAATCCAATTTACTTCCATTATTAAATTGTACACAGTTTTATTTGCACTCTGAGGCACCAGATCCTACTGATCATCTGCAAGAGTTCACAGGGTATACAGACATGAGTCTGTGATTTGTTGTTGGCTGTCACATGATATAAGGGGCAGGGAAATGGATGAAATGTTGAATCTTGTCAGAAAACAATGCTCATTTGAAATCAAGACACTTATTGCATTATTTATTCCTTATGCCTTTGTTAATAATGCAATTCTATTGTATTTAATTGGCATCAGAAAATATTCACGGTATGCAGAATAAATGCTTTGAAAGCATTTAAAACTGACATTTTGTTTTGCAGTCTAAGGACAGACCCCTAAAAAACTTCTTGAATTTTGTTTATCTTGTAGTTAAAGGGAAAGAGAGGTCAAATTTAAAATGTGCATGGGTGCATTTCAGTTTTCAATAGAAGCATTTTTACAATAAACTTCTATCAGCAAAAATGCTTCTAGCAAAAATCAATACTTCTTTTCAGCGTCATACGCACATATGCTGTAAGGGACCATGCACCAGTATCCTAGCTCACAGAGCTGGCAGGGATGTGTATTGTGCCTTTGAAGATTTAATTTATGTCCCATAAGCCACTACTGACCTTCTGGTGCCTGTTTAAAACCAAGTGAACTTGACAGTTCACGTCAAAACTCGCCTCCAAATCTACAGTAGGGCTTAAATGCCGACAGCATCTAGAAACTCCAAAACAGCTCAGCATAGAAGTGGAAATGGTTTAGCAGTTAAGGGGTTAAGCACATTCATCACTTCACTGACATTTCCTACAAGCTGATTGCAGTCATTGAATGAATAAAAACCTCTATCTTCAAAGAATGGACCCTCGTCCAATAAACCACCTCAATCAATGAACTTTGACCCTTATCTAGCTACATTCGTTTTTCCTTTCTTTAGTAAGATATCTCTGATTAGCTTCAGCAAAATTGATAAAAAAAATATATATATATATAACATATTTCAAAGAGAACATTTTGAAGAAAATCATACCTACAGTATTCTGTTTGCCCTGAAAACACATCACAAAGACACAAGGCTTGGTCTTTTGTCTGAGCTACAGAACCTTGCAGATGTCTGCCTGTCTCACAGAATTCTACACTATATCTTTATTTATTTTCCCGTTTTACCCCTTTGTTCCTACAGATCACATCACATAGGTTTTAGCTTATACGTTGGGTTACTGGGGTTTATTTTCAAAAACTGGCTTTAGATCAAAAAAGTTAAAAGAAGCCCTTGTGACTGGGGTCAGAGGATTGTTCTTCTCCATAATGCATCTATTCTAGACGTGCTGTTGCTTGTAGGGAGGCAGTTTTAGGCCACACTGAGGACAAAATGTATAAAGAACATAGTGATTGTGTGAGAACAAAGTATGAAGGACCTGACAGTCATTAGAATCAGTTTGAGGGGTTTGTTTTTGCTTAGTTCTGTCATTACATCAGCTGTACGAACTGGATCTGATTGTAATATGACATGATGACGCCTGTTCAGTATAAGGACGCACAATAGAAGTGGTTGGGTACTTATAAAAATTTCCATCTCTGCTCTCAAAATTCATTTCCCAAATTGATTTTTTTTTTTGCTCTACAGTCTTTTAAAGGGACATTAAACTTGTAACATGTATCAGCAATTAAAGGGACATTTTACTGTAAAATATCCCCCCCTTTAATGTATTCCCAATGATTCATTTTACCTGCTAGAGTATATTCAAGTACTTACAAATACATTGTTTACATTTATTTTGTTGTTTGAAATTTCTGTTTTTGACACCTTTACCGATAATGTCAATATTGTAGTACAGTTACCTAGCTATAGAAAAGCTACGTAAACAAGGGACAGTGGCAGAGATTAATCTCCTAGTTGGGGTGGGTGGGAGAGAGCCTAGCGTGTCGCTGGTAATACAAAAATTAGAAATATATCAAAGTATTTTTTTAATATAAAGAAGCTTCTTTTTGGATATTAAGTGAGTGGATTACTTGTAATATATCATATGCAATAGTTTTGAAATATATATTCATGGAAAGTTTTATAACCCTTTTTAAACTTTCATGATTCGGATAGAACATGTAATTAAAATAGTTGTTACATGATACAGGGGGCAGGGAAATGAAAGAAAGCTTTAACATTTGTCAGACTTTTTTTTTACTTATTTGAAATTCAAAGCAATTAAAGGAAGTAATTTATATTGCAGTGCTGTTTTATTTTCCTTAAAGGGACATGAAACACAATTTTTTTCTTTCATGATTTAGAAAAAGCATGCAATTTTAAACTACTTTCTAATTTACTTCTATTATCTAATTTGCTTTATTCTCTTGACATTCTTTTCTGAAAAGCATATCTAGATAGGCTCAGTAGCTGCTGATTGGTGGCTGCACCATGTGATTGGCTCCCCCATGTGCATTGCTCTTTCTTAAAAAAGCATATCCAAAGAATAAAGCAAATTAGATAATAGAAGTAAACTGAAATTTTTTGTTAAAAATTGTATTCTCTACCTGAATCATGAAAGAAGAATTTTGGGTTTAGTGTCCCTTTAATTAAATCGTTTTATGAAGAGATTCAATGTTGAGCATTAATGTCTGCAGACAACAGGTTACAGCTTATTGTACACAAATTCTGGGAAGTTGGTTACTGCTGTTATTTCTTGTTTAAACGTTTTTGTTTTTTTTTGGTATAAAGAATACTGCAGTATTCAATTCTTCACAGTAGGTGGCAGTTTTAACCATCAAAAGCAGCTATTTCAAATAACAAAAGTAAATGGGCTATATGCAAACAATTAACACACTCCAGTAGGAAAAGTGGGTTTTTGGAAACACATTAGAGCAGTGATTTTTAACCTTTTTTTTGCCGTGGCACACTTTTTTACATTAAAAAATCCTGTGGCACACCACCATCCCAAAATTTTAAAAAAATCACACATTGTAGCCTAATACAGCATATATATATACACATACACACAAACACACACATACTGTATGTATTGTGCTGTTATGCCATGCATCCTACAAACTACCCCTGCACTGGGAGTAAAAAACAAGCAAAGTTTAAAAAATATGTCACACTGTTGTCAGTCTGCCGTGGCACACCTGAGGATCTCTCACGGCACACTAGTGTGCCACGGCACACTGGTTGAAAAACACTGCATTAGAGGAGAACATTTTAATATCCCTTTAAATATTATAAAACTGGAATTGGTAGTGAAACATTAAAATGATTTAGCTAATCTGAAAGCATACAAAGTGTATCGACTATCTAGCCAAACCCATTTCCTATGACTATGGCTCGTTAGCCGAAACGAGTCGGCGGATCTCATGGCCACTACCTACAGCCAAATTGCTGCAATGTGTGTGTTTTTAAATGGACTTACAATAAAGGTGCTTTTAGTTTACCTTCCGGAGGTTTCTTTCATCTTTTTCTACATTTCCTTACATTGTCACGTCCCTATAGAAAACGGATAAACTGTTACATCTGCCCTAACAAGACTGCTTCAAACATCCTCTACCTTTGGATTGGTGATTTAGTTAGCCCCATATTATTCAATACCTGCTTATTTTCTTACCTGGTAGAGATAGGTATGGCCCCAAAATGGATAAGAAGAAAGGTGATGTGAACATTGCAAAATCCAACATTCTGTACCCCAACCAACTCGACTATGTCTACTGTGCATAAGCTACTCTCCCTGGCAGACATGGGCAATGGAACCCAGATGGGCAATGAAACACTGTCAGGCTTAAAGGAACAGTCTACTTGAAAACTATTTTTGTTTAAAAAGATAGATAATCCTTTTATTACCCATCACCCAGATTTGCATAACCAACACAATTATATTATATACTTTTTATCTCTGTGATTACCTTGTATCTAAGCCTCTGCAGTTTCAGTTCTTTTGACAGACTTGCATTTTAGCCAATCAGGGCTGGCTCCTAGGTAACTCCATGGGTGTGATCTATATGACACACAGGAACTAGCAGTGTGTAACTGTCAAAATTCTAAAGACATTTCAACCGCTTAGAAATTAGTATATGAGCCTACTTAGGTTTAGCTTTTAACAAAGAATACCAAGAGAACAAATCAAATTTGATGATAAAAGTAAATTGGAAAGTTGTTTAAAATGTCATGCCCTATCTGACTCATGAAAGTTTAATTCGGACTTGTGTCCCTTTAATTAATGGGTTGTATAGACAGGTGTACCATGTTACTGCTGCTAAAAGGGGATAGGACAGTTGCCTTGTGGGGTAAAAAATAAAATAATGTGAGCTGTTTACCAGTTACTGCACTTAATGTGCTTGTACCACTTAAGGAAATCACCTCTGTGGGGCAATTGTCGCCCTTCCCCCAGCTCAACCTGCTCTTGATGACAATGTGGGGTCCCCCAAAGTGCATGTCTCGGCGCTGATGCCTTGCTTTCATTGCCCAAAGGTCGGCCTGGTAGCTACAGAAATATACCTCTTGTCATTGACTCACCAGATGTGTTTATCTAGCTCCCAGTAGGGCATTGCTGCTCTGCAGCTGACTTTACCTATGTGTTTTACCTCTGCAAAGATTCTCTGCAAACAGTGCAATTATAAAATGTTCTATCACATTACATTTTCTTTTTTACACATCTCTGTCCCTTTAAGCACAGACGTGGAGTTGCATAGCAATATTGGGAGTATGGTGAGTTATTTTCCCTATGATCATAATCTGAAGGTTTATGTTTGGTTGCAAAGTGTATAAATAGTATGAGGGGTTAATACTCAGGTTGTGTACACGAGGGCCTTTTAGCCTTAGTATAAGCTATTTACATGTAGCATTAAGAATTACTTAGAAGTCCCGACACATAAAGAGATTATATTTTAAACTGAATGCACGTACCATGAAGGCTAAAGAATAGAAGACTTCATACACCTCGCAGTAAACAATTACAGCTCCATAGTGTCAGAGCTTAAAGGGATATTAAACAATGCTCCCTTGGAAACAAATATTTTAAAACAAAGTAAATATAAAAATAAAAAGATTGTGTAAAAAGAGCAAATAATTTACTTGTTTTCTTGCACAATTAGCACTTAGAAATTCTCAGTGTAGCCCCCCAGTGTTTTAAGAGCAGAGGATTTTCAAATCCTTCAAAGGTTTTTATTCTGTCAGTTCTGGGCATGAGCAAATCTGTCTCTCTGTTATCTATCTGTTCACTAGTCTACAAGTTTTATGACATCAGGCTAAGATAAACCTTCCTGCAAAGGCTCCTCCTCCTTTTAGGGCTGTGATAGGAAGCACAAATGTAGTGTAAAAGAAAAAAAAGGTAAAATCAATTTAAATAGACAAAGAATACATATTGCAATGATTTCTATTAAAGGAATATGAAAACCCAATTTTTTTTCTATCATGATTTAGATAGAGCAGCAATTTTAAGCAACTTTCTAATGTACTCCTATTATCAAATTTTCTTTGTTCTCTTAGTAGCAGGAATGTAAGCTTAGGAGCCGGCCCATTTTTGGTTCAGCACCTGGGTAGCGCTTGCTGATTGGTTCAACAGCTGTATCCTCATCTGGAGGTGCACATGCTCTGAACTTTCACTTTATTTTTACCCTCTTTGCAGGTAGTAATAGGGTGACCATATTGCCGCTTTAAAAAGGGCTGTTTAAAGAAATGTGTAGTATTAGAACCCTGACATATGTATTTTTAATTTGTGTCCCTTTTTAAAGCGGCAATATGGTCACCCTAGGTAGTAAACTTGTTAGAAAGAGACATTTATTTGCAAATGTCCTAACTAAATAGAGAACTATTTACATCTGAATGTCTGTTTAATGGTTTAAAGACGTAGATTTTGGCCAAGTCAGAGGCTGCTGAGTTTGATAATTTGGAGAAGATTTTAAGCTGGGCTATGAATTACTTCCTGAGATTTGCTTTTAGCATTTTGCCATATTTAATGATGAAGATGTCAGAATGTTTGGGCACTTTTTTCCCATCCTAGATGACTGACAAGTGTACAGTGCAAACTCAGAGCATTCGGCATGTAGATTCAGGCGTTAGATCTGCCTTTCAATACACAAGTGCACTGGAAAAATGATACTTTAGACAGTAGCCGGATGTACTTTGTGGGCATTTGGACTTAGGAGCTTCAACAGATGTTCATTTTGAACAAAAACCTTTTTGTTCTGTTAAAAACTTTTACTACACAGTATTTTGTACTATTTTGTTTTTTTTCCCTTGTGTGTGTATATATATATATATATATATATATATATATATATATATATATATATATATATATATATATATATATATATATATATATATATACATATACACGATTCATTCAGATAGGACATATAATTTTAAACAACTTTCAAATTTACTTTTATCATCAATTTTACTTTGTTCTCTTGGTATTCTTAGTTGAAAGCTAAACCTAGGAGGCTCAAATGCAAATTTCGAAGCCCTTGAAGGCAGCCTCTTATCTGAATGCATATTGACATTTATTCACAACTAGAGGGCGTTAGTTCATGTGCGACATATAGATGACATTGTGCTCACGCGTTACCTGTCAAAAGAACTGAAATAAGGGGTCAGTCTGCAGAGGCTTAGATACATTATTGGCCGCCTTTCAGGCCGATAACCGATAACAGGGGCCGATATTCTGTACATTTTAAAGTTTGGAAAAATCAATTTCTACACAAATCTGATATAAACTGAACATGTTTATTACAATTTTAAAAATATTTAAAAGTAAGCAACTGGGAAAAATAAAGTGCTTGAAAATTAACTTATTTAATGGCTTCAAAAAACATAGGACAATGGTATAAATACCTTTTAAACTGTACACTTATATAAAATTAAATTTAAGTCACTACTGCAAAGCTAGACACTACACAATTTCTTCAATACTCCCAGTTAAGTAGAACAATATAGTGCAGAAAGCATAACATTTCAGCATGTTCAGTTTTTTTTCATATATTGCTGCCACTTCACTAAAAACACGCTCACTTTGTACACTTTACAGATAAGGGATAAAAGTAAAGTTAAAATATATATATATATATATATATATATATATACTGCCACTTGACATGGAAATAAAGGATATGCTGGAATATCAGTGCTAGGTTTATTTATTTGCTTTAATTTTTAATATGCTCATATATTTACTAGATTGCAAATACCTTCCCTGGCACTGAGGAGTGGACTATATGTTTCTTTATTATGTCACTAATAGGCAGTTTTATACATGTGTAACAGAGTCACCTAATGGTCAGAGCATTGTTATCCACCTCTAGAGAATATTGATACTAGTCTCCTATACTGCATAGCTTTCTACTCAAGGTTTGTTGTTGTGGACATTTAGTTGATGTTCCTGAGCTATCATTTTTTTTAATGTTTTTTTTTATGCCCATCAAAGGGTAAAATAAAATATTTAAATTAAAAAAATCGTCAAATATAGCAGCTATAGTGAAATGTTTTGCAAATGTTTAAAATTGATCAGAATGCAATAAAAAAATGTTCTATTTCTGAAAGCAATTAGCAAGCAGATTGATTTTATGTATTGCTGACCCCTATGAGCAAATCAAAAGTAATTTAGCTCTGTGTACTTTAGGGAAACTCTGTAGCTTTAAGTGCCACTTAAAGATCACATTTTCCTTTTGACAAATCACATATGTTTGTTTATGCAAGTCCATCTACAGGCCTGCTATTGGGGGTATGGTAGTTCCTGAGCTTGGACTCTTTTATCAGTGCTATTTATTATTAGATGCTATGCGTTGTCCAGCTTATATGTGCTATCAGGCTGCAAAACCAAGATGTAGTGCATCACTATATCTGATAACGGAATCCAAGCCCAGGTGTTCCTGGGAGCTCAGCTACCAACTACCATACCCCTCAATGGCAGGCCTGTAAATGGACTTGCATTAACAAACATAGATTATTTGTGTCACTTAAAACTGCATAGTTTACCTGAAGTACACAGAGCTAAATTACTTTTGATTCGCTCCATATCGGCAATATCGTTAAAGGATTACTTTCTGTTATAATTTTTAAGCTAAACAACTAACATATTAAAGTTAATAAACATTAATTAAAACCTACTGACCTATATTTTCTCCAAAACGAAGTTTCATAACGTTCTAAAAGTTATATCTTTTATTCGCCGATGATGTCACGTTATCCTGCCCACTATTTTCAGCACTGCGTGTTCAAAATACTTAAACCAATAACTTTGTGTTTAAATCGCCATTTTGAAACCTAGGTATTGTAAACGGATTGGTACAGAGCAAAGGATACCCACGGAGTGGGTTTGGAAAACAATTAAATTTGCAGACAAGATTTCTGATATACGGTAGAGATATGTTAATGAAATGCTATTGATAAAAAGCGTATTTGGGGTAGTTAGTTAGTAACAGGCATAGAAAATATTTACTTACAGTGGCCCTTTAAGTTTCTGACCGACACCGATTATTTCACAAATTCCAAATATCGGCCCTAATAATCGTCCGCTCTGATAATCGGTCTATCCCTAATAAAAAGCTTCTGGTGCATTTTTCTTTAACTAATTAACTAGTGGAAACTTCCTATGGTAAATACATAAAAGGGACATAAAAACCCAAGATAATTATTTCATGATTCAGGTAGAGCACGTGATTTAAAACAACTTTCCAATTTACTTCTATTATCAAATTTGCTTAGTTCTCTTGATATACTTTATTGAATGAGTAGCAACGCACTACTGGGATCTAGATGAACACATCTGTGAACCAAGGAAAATAGGCATTTATGTGCAGCCGCCAATCAGTAGTAATGCATTGCGACTACTGAGCATACCTAGGTATGCTTTTCAATGAAGTATACTAAGAGAATGAAGCAAATTAGATAACAGAAGTAAAATGAAAAGCTGTTTAAAATAACATGTTATGCCTGAATTATGAAATACTTTTTTGGGGTTTTGTGTTCCTTTGAATTTAAAGAGACAGTAATATCAGACAGTCTGACCTATCTTTAAAGGAGAGGCAGTACGCTATGTTTTTTATATTTAAAAAGTATCATCTATTTAAACCACTGGTTTTCAAACCTGTCCTCAGACCTCCCCAACAGGCCAGATTTTGAGGATATCTGAACTGGATCACAGGTGAAATAATCAGCTGATTAGTAACCATGGTTATTTTACCTGCTCTTACCCAAGGTAATCCAGAAAACCTGGCCTGTGGGGGAGGCTCGAGGACAGGTTTGAAAACCAGTGATTTAAACCAATACTATAACTAACGTGAAATGCATGCGCACAACGTAACCCTGTGGGCCGATTGCTTACTGGGTGACCACAACTATTCTTAAAGCTTTATTGGTGGGAATTATGAAAACAAAAATTAGGGTTATACAAATGGGCTTTTCTGTTAAAAAAAAATAAAGAACGGTAACATTTGTTTTCTTTTTCAACCTTTTTTTTTCTCTACATCCAGCAAATTAAAAAAATATTTACTATCCCTTTTAAATGCAGTTAAAAGTACATCAACATTAAACTAAAGGGACACTGAACCCACATTTTTTTATTTCATAATTTAGATAGAGCAGGCAATTTTAAGCAACTTTCTAATTTACTCCTATTATCAAATTTTCTTAATTCTCTTGGTATCTTTATTTGAAAAGCAAGAATGTAAGTTTAGATGCCGACCCATTTTTGGTGAACAACCTGGGTTGTTCTTGCTGATTGGTGGATAAATTCACCCACCAATAAACAAGTGTTGTCCAATGTCTGGCTTCTTAGCTTAGATGCCTTCTTTTTCAAATAAAGATAGCAAGAGAATGAAGAAAAAATAATAGGATTAAACTAGAAAGTTAGTTTCTTAAAATTGCATTCTTTATCTGAATCACAAAATAAAAAATGTGGGTTCAGTGTCCCTTAATCATGGTTGATAAAGAGCATGCAGTTTTAAGAGACGTTTCAGTTTACTTCTGCTATAATGAAAAGCATACCTAGGTAGGCTCACAAGCATTAATGCTCTACTGAGAGCTAGCAGCCGATTGTGGGCTGCACATAAATGCCTCTTGTCATTGGCTCACCAAGTGTGTTCATCTATCCCCCAGTAGTGCATTGCTGCTCTGGAGCTGACTGTAATAGCTGTGTTTAACCCACTTGCAGTGGTTAAACACATAGAGCAGTGGTCAACAAATCTGTTAAAAAAAATAAAAAAAAATAATGAATGAATATGAATGAGAGAATGAGAATCGCACAAAACGTTAGGAGCCAGGGGTAAAATTCTAGGAGCCAGTGGCTCCCTGGGTTTGTCGAGCTCTTACATAGGGCATTTTATTATTTCACTATTGGTTGCATATAACACATTAGACCATTTTATTTTTGCATTTGTATGCCCCTTTAAAAAATAAAAAGCGAGTGGGTTGATGAATGTGCAGTAGTGTATATGATTTTTCAGTATTACCTCATAGTGTCTCTAACAGTCAAATGTGTTTATTTTTATATTCGTGAGTTATTTACATCTAATAAACATTCACTAATGTTCATTTTTGTACGTGTGTCTCTGCAGCATGCGGTGGAAGCCATTTTGAATGTAGTGACTGACCTCTTACAGCCCGAGCAGCCTACAGAAGCCCGGCATCACGTGCTTAATCTACTGAAAGCTATCATTCATGGGCAGGTAGCGTATATAATATATAATACATATAATGTTTCTCCAATCAATGCTATAAACCTCATTTATATACTTAGGGCAGTGTTTCTCAACTCCAGTCCACAAGACCCTTAAAGGGATAGTAAACACCAACATTTTCTTTTATGATTCAGATAGAACATACAATTTTAAACAACTTTCCAATTTAATTTTCATTCTCTTCTTATCCATTGCTGAAGGGCAGCATTGCACTACTGACAGGAAGCTGAAAATATCTATTTAGCCAATCACAAGAGACAAATGTGTACTGGCACCAATTAGCAGCAGCTCCCACTAGTGTATGATATGTGCATATTCATTTTTTAACAAGGGATACTAAGAGAACAAAGCACATTTGAAAATAGAAGTGAATTTAAAAGTGTCTTAAAATGACCTGCTCTATCTGAATCATTCAAGTTTAATTTTGACTTTCCTATACCTTTAACAGGCCACATATTTAATTATATCTTAACTAGAGCATAGGTGAAATAATCAGCTGATCAGTAACCATGGTTACTAACCTGCTCTCACCCTCATAGACGACTATAACATCCCTATATATATAAAAAATAAAAAGTAGAAGAGCTCACGCACAATAGTTCAATAGCTTGTTCTCTGGCAAATTGCCACCCAGGAACAGCCTGTTTTTGCCCTATTGTGCTTTCACAGAGAACTTTCCTGAAATATATCAGTCCGATCCACCAAGGAACCTCCACCAAGCTTCACTGTTTCCTGCAGACACTTATTTTTGTACCACTCTCCAGCCTTTTGGCAAACAAACTGCCTTCTGCTACAGCCAAATATTTCAAGTTTTTTACTCCTGAGTCTAGAGCACCAGCTGCCATTTTCATAGTTGAATCTCTTGGCCTTGTTTCCATGTTGGAGGTATGGCTTTTTGGTATCAAGTCTTCTATGAAAAACGCTTCTGACCAGACTTCTCTGGACAGTAGATGAGTGTACTAGGGTTCTACTGATTTCTATTAATTCTGAGTTGATGGCCCTACTGGATATCTTCCGATTATGAAGGTAAGTATGAATGATGTGTCTTTCATCTGCTGCACTAAGTTTCCTTGGCCGAACACTAAGTCTACGGTCCTCAACGTTTCCCCTTTCTTTGTTGTTCTTCTTCAGATTAGATTGCCGTGCTTAGTCTTGCAATGGTGTATGACTTTTAACATTAGAGAGTTTGGCTGTTCCTCATCGAGTTTTATTCCTCCTACACAGATTTTTCTGTTTCAGTTAATGATTGTGTTTCAACCTACATATTCAATTGATTATAGTTGGCACCTGTTTGCTATAATTATTTAATCATGAACCTGACTATGCCTACAAAATCCCTGAATTTGCGCAAGTGTATGTACCTAGAAAAATGTATGCTATTTTGAAGGCAAAGGGTGCTCATACCAAATATTGAATATATTTAGATTTTCCTTCTGTCCACTCACTTTTAATTTTATTGATTGATAAAGATGAAATATTAACATTTTTTTATTCTTGAAAGCATTCTTTCTTTACAGGATGTTACCCACCTGCTTAAAACGTTTGCGCAGCATTGTGTGTGTCTGTATGTATGTATACACTCACTGGCCACTTTATAAGGTACACCTGTTCAATTGCTTGGTAACACAAATTGCTAATCAACCAATTAGATGGCAGCAACTCATTGCATTTAGGAATCTAGACGTGGCGAAGACGACTTGCTGAAGTTCAAACCGAGCATCAGAATGGGGAAGAGAGAGGATTTAAGTGACTTTGAACGTGGCATGTTTGTTGATGCCCGACTGGCTGGTCTAAATATTTCAGAAACGGCTGATCTATTGGGATTTTTGTGCACAACCATCTTTAGGTTTTACAGAGAATGGTCAGAAAAAGAGAAAATATCCAGTGAGTGGCAGTTGTGTGGACGACAATGCCTTGTTCATGCCAGAGGAGAATGGGCAGACGGGTTCGAGATGATAGAAAGGCAACAGTAACTCAAATAACGACTCGTTACAACTAACATATGAAGAATACCATCTCTGAACGCACATGTCGAACCTTGAAGCAGATGGGCTACAGCAGCAGAAGACCACACTGGCTGCCACTCCTGTCAGCTAAGAACCGGAAACTAAGGCCACAATTCGCACAGGCTCACTAAAATTGGACAATAGAAGATTGGAAAAATGTTGCCTGGTCTGATGAGTCTTGATTTAAGCTGCAACATTCAGATGGTAGGGTCAGAATTTGGCGGAAATAACATGAAAGCATGGATCCATCCTGCCTTCTATCAATGGTTCAGGCTGGTGGTGGTGGTGGTTTAATGGTGTGGGGGATATTTTATTGGCACACTTTGGGCCCCTTAGTACCAATTGAGCATTGTTTAAACGCCACGGCCTACCTGAGTATTGTTGCTGACCATGTCCATCCCTTTATGACTACAGTGTACCCATCTTCTGATGGCTACTTCCAGCAGGATAATACACCATGTCACAAAGCTCAAATCATCTCAAACTGGTTTCTTGAACATGACAATAAGTTTTACTGTACTCCAATGGCCTCCACAGTCACCAGATCTCAATCGAATAGAGCATCTTTGGGATGTGGTGAAGTGGGAGATTCGCATCATGGATGTGCAGCCGACAAATCTGCAGCAACTGCGTGATGCTATCATGTCAATATGGACCAAAATGTCTGAGGAACGTTTCCAACACCTTGTTGAATCTATGCCACGAAGAATTAAGGCAGTTCTGAAGGCAAAAGGGGGTCCAACCCGGTACTAGCAATGTGTACATATATACACACACAATTTTTTATTTCTTCTATACATGTCGTGCACTATGATTCATTACAGAAATGAGATTTTCTAAACAATGTGCAGTTGGCATGAGGGGCGATCTCTCACTATTTAATCGAATGGAAAGCAGATGTTTGCTTGATGACCCTTGTTCGTCGTAAACATGAAAGCTGCATTGCAGGTATAATCAGTTCAGTGCACATGAAAACAACTTTGCATATGGAATCAATCTAAAGATGTTTAATAAAACTTTTATCA
Source organism: Bombina bombina (assembly GCF_027579735.1). Lineage (NCBI taxonomy): Eukaryota > Metazoa > Chordata > Amphibia > Anura > Bombinatoridae > Bombina > Bombina bombina. Next base: position 60,389,848 of record NC_069509.1, read on the forward strand.
AAAGTAGCTTAAAAAAACAAAAATGTTTTGCACATTAAAGGGACATTCCAGACAAATTTGGAATCCACATGGATGCATTTCAGTTTTGAATAGAAGCATTTTTGTAATATACAAACATGCTTCTAATAAAAGCTATAGCTGTTTCAAAAGTGAGAGTTAAGGTGCTTGTACCATCTGGTAATGACTCATTTTGTTAATTGCTGACATGACACAAGTCCCACTGGTGCTCTGAGCAGCTGCAGTATGTAAAATGCTGGTGCACTGAGAATATCTAACTACTTCACATGCACGTGCAGAGAAAAATATTGACACTAAAACAGCAAAATATTTTACTAGAAGCATTTTTGCTAATTCATGTATATTGCAAATATGTTTCTATTCAATGATGTAATTTGGTTTATGATATAAACCGCACAAACTAATACGTATGCTTACAGTGCAGTAATGAGCATTGCATTTGTAACCGTTTCTAAACCTGTTAAACAATATCGCTTATAAAGGGAAACAAACTGAATTAAAGGGATATGAAACCTAAACATTTTCTTTTGTGATTCAGACAGAGCACACAATTTAAAAAAAGTTTCCAATTTACTTCTATTATTAATTTTTGCTTTGTTCCCATGATATTTTTTGTTGAAGAGACACCTACATAGGCATCTGGGCACTACAGAGCAGGAAACAGTGCTGCCATCTAGTGCTCTTGTAAATGAATATCATTCTTTCAATACCTCTGCCATTTAGTGCTCTTGCAAATGAATATCATTCTTTCAATACTGCTGCCATCAAGTGCTCTTGCAAATGAATATCATTCTTTCAATACTGCTGCCATCTAGTGCTCTTGCAAATGAATATCATTCTTTCAATACTGCTGCCATCTAGTGCTCTTGCAAATGAATATCATTCTTTCAATACTGCTGCCATCTAGTGCTCTTGCAAATGAATATCATTCTTTCAATACTGCTGCCATCTAGTGCTCTTGCAAATGAATATCATTCTTTCAATACTGCTGCCATCTAGTGCTCTTGCAAATGAATATCATTCTTTCAATACTGCTGCCATCTAGTGCTCTTGCAAATGAATATCATTCTTTCAATACTGCTGCCATCTAGTGCTCTTGCAAATGAATATCATTCTTTCAATACTGCTGCCATCTAGTGCTCCAGAGATGGCCTGACTCCTAAGCATACATCCTTGTTTTTAAAGATACCAAGAGAGCGAAGAAACATTGATAATAGAAGTAAATTAGAAAGTTGTTTAAAATCGCATGATCTATCTGAATCGTGAAAAACAAAAATTGGGTTTCATATCCCTTTTTAAAGAGATTTTAGATTTTCTGTATTGTAAAGGGAAGAAAAGCATTGAATTATTAATTGTTGCTATGCCAAAACATACTTTTAATTGAAAGCAGTTTAACCCCTTAGTGACCAGGCCACTTTTCAATTTGTTGACCATCTGGGACCAAGGCTATTTTTGCATTTCTGCGATGTTTGTGTTTAACTGTTATTTTCCTCTTACTCATTTACTGTACCCACACATATTATATACCGTTTTTCTCGCCATTAAATGGACTTTCTAAAGATACCATTATTTTCATCATATCTTATAATTTACTATAAAAAAATTATAAAATATTAGGAAAAAATGAAAAAAAAAAACACTTTTTCTAACTTTGAGCCCCAAAATCTCTAACACATCTACAACCACCATAAAATACCAATGCTAAACAGTTTCTAAATTTTGTCTTGAGTTTAGAAATACCCAATGTTTACATGTTCTTTGCTTTTTTTGCAAGTTATAGGGCAATAAGTACAAGTAGCACTTTGCTATTTCAAAACCATGTTTTTTCAAAATTGGCGATAGTTACATTGTAACACCAATATCTGTCAGGAATCCATGAATAACCCTTCAAATGTATATATTTTTTAAAAGAAGACAACCTAAGGTATTAAACTTGGGGTATTTTGACTTTTTTCATGCAACCATTTTACCACCAATCTATGCCAAAATTTGGGGGGGGAAAAAAAATAATTTGATTTTTTGACAAATAGCAATTTAAGAATACATTTACTGATAAAATGGTAAGGGTTACTGCCAAATAACACCCTAATATGTCTTCAGTAGCATCTCCTGGGTACAGTGATACCACCCATGTATAGGTGTGTCGGGTTCTCTGTGGGCTAAAAGCCCTTATTTTTAGAGAGCGCATTCCAGTTTTTCAACTTGGAATTTTCACATCGGTCATCATGCACCCATGTCCTATTTGGGACATTTCTGAAGCTGGCCAATGGAATTTACCCCCATCAAACCATATATTTTTGAAAAGTAGACACCCTAGGGTATTTCAAATGCTGGTATTTTAACACTTTCCATGCACTAATTCAACCACTAGTCTTTGTCAAACTTTTGGGTAGTCATTTTTTTGTGTTATTTTTCACACATTGTACTTTAGGCATGTATTTTCAGTTCCTGTTATGTGTTACTGCCAAAAACCACCTCAATATGTGTTCAACAACATCTCCTGAGTACAGTGATACCACCTATGTATAGGTGTGTCGGGTTCTCTGGGGGCTAAATGGCCTTATTTTTAGGTAGCGCATTCCAGTTTTTCAACTTGGAATTTTCACATCGGTCATCATGCACCCATGTCCTATTTGGGACATTTCTGAAGCTGGCCAATGGAATTTACCCCCATCAAACCATATATTTTTGAAAAGTAGACACCCTAGGGTATTTCAAATGCTGGTATTTTAGCACTTTCCATGCACTAATTCAACCACTAGTCTTTGTCAAACTTTTGTGTAGTCATTTTTTTGTGTTATTTTTCACACACATTGTACTTTAGGCATGGATTTTCAGTTCCTGTTATGTGTTACTGCCAAAAACCACCTCAATATGTGTTCAACAACATCTCCTGAGTACAGTGATACCACCTATGTATAGGTGTGTCGGATTCTCTGGGGGCTAAATGGCCTTATTTTTAGGTAGCGCATTCCAGTTTTTCAACTTGGAATTTTCACATTGGTCATCATGCACCCATGTCCTATTTGGGACATTTCTGAAGCTGGCCAATGGAATTTACCCCCATCAAACCATATATTTTTGAAAAGTAGACACCCTAGGGTATTTCAAATGCTGGTATTTTAACACTTTCCATGCACTAATTCAACCACCAGTCTTTGTCAAACTTTTGGGTAGTCATTTTTTTGTGTTATTTTTCACACACATTGTACTTTAGGCATGGATTTTCAGTTCCTGTTATGTGTTACTGCCAAAAAACACCTCAATATGTGTTCAACAACCTCTCCTGAGTACAGTGATACCACCCATGTATAGGTGTGTTGGGTTCTCTGGGGGCTAAAAGGCCTTATTTTTAGGAAGCCCATTCCATTTTTTCCACTTTGAATTTTCACATCCCATGCACCCATGTCCTATTTAAGACATTTCTGAAGCCGGCCAATGTAATTTACCTCAATCAAACCATATATTTTTGAAAAGTAGACTTCCTAGGGTATTTCAAATGCAGGTATTTTAACACTTTCCATGCACTAATTTAACCACTAGTCTTTGTCAAACTATTGGGCATTCATATTTTTGTGTTATTGTTCACATACATTGTACTTTAGACATGGATTCACAGCTCCTGTTATGTGTTACTACCAAAGAACACACCAATATTTGGTCACCAACATCTCCTGAGTTCAGTGATACCACCTATGCATAGGTTTGGTGGCTTGTTTGGGGGGTGCAATGCCAAATGTCTGACATGCGTTTGATTTTTTTTCACATTTAACATATTTTCTTTGCCTATCGTCTTTTTGGGGGGTCTTTTAACATACCCCAATTTATTTGTTTTCCATGAATGTGCATATATTTGAAAAGTTGACACCCCAAGGTATTGTATATGGTGTGCTTTGATGCCTTTGAAGCAACCGTTTTAGCCCAAAAAATTGAAGAAAGTGTATGGTGGTTATTTTTCAATTTTCATTTTTACAGACACATTGCTTTTTGACTATGATTTAGGAGAGACTGTTGTAAGTTATTGCAAAAGAATACTTCAGGTTGTTTTCTGCAAGGCACCCTGAGTACACCTATGCCCCCCATGCATAGGTTTGCCAGGATTTTGGGAAGGTTATGTTACAATTTTATGACTTGTGATTTTAGTTATTAACAATGAGAGTATTTCATCTGATAGGCCTATCTTTAGTTTGTGGCCTATTGCATACCCCACTTTTATTTATTGCCATGAAAGTGTATATTTTTTAAATGTTGACACCCCAAGGTATTGTATATGGTGTGCTTTGATGCCTTTGAAGCAACCGTTTTAGCCCAAAAAATTGGAGAAAGTGTATGGTGGTTATTTTTCAATTTTCATTTTTACAGACACATTGCTTTTTGACTATGATTTAGGAGAGACTGTTGTAAGTTATTACAAAAACATACTTCAGGTTGTTTTTTGCAAGGCACCCTGAGAACACCTATGTCCCCCATGCATAGGTTTGACAGGGGTTTTGGTTAAAAAAAAATAACAGGCCCAATTTTAGAAAAAAATAGAGTAGTGAAATGTAAAAATCTGGCACAGTAAAAGTAAAAAATAAATAAAACCATCTAACAGTAAACATAACCAAAAAAAATATTTATATATATAACACCAAATGTATTTATTTTTTAAAAAATTGACCATTGTATGGTACCGCTTGAAGCAGTCCCCAATGCAGAGTGCAGGCTGTCCAGGGCAATCAGGACAGTGATATATGGTGTCCCTTCTCTTCCCCCTCTTGGTACAGACTCTGCATTTTTTTTGTGGTTTCTGCTTTGCGGCAGTAGGGGGGATTTTAAAAATAAAATGAGTAGCCCCAACTCTGCTCTCTCCCATCACCGCCCGGGGAGCAGGTGCATCATGGTACAAAATCCCAGTAATAATCTGGAGCTGAAACTGTAAAAAAGTTTTTTTAACTCTGGGGTTTGCTTTTTTGAACAACAAAAAAGCGTTGTGGGTTGCAATCTGCATTAGGTAAATTGCAACCTTTTTGTACCAGGCCCTTGTCTTCCGCATAATTAGGGCTGCAGCAGCTGATCAGCCAGATCAACCCCACCCATATGCCGGTTATAAGACTTGATGCACACTGGCTTCCTTATGATCTCAGCTCTGCCACGTACAGAAACCGCCACCGTCCTCTCTGTGTGGATGGTGGTAAGAAGGTATACATCCTTCTTGTCTCTGTACTTAAGTGCCAACAGCTCCTCTTGGCGCAGAGCTGAGGTCTCCCCCCTTCGTAGCCGGGTGCGTACAAGTTGTCCTGGGAAACCTGCGCGGTTCTTTTTAATTGTACCGCAAGCTACTGTATCAAAGCAATACAGTAGCTTGAACAAAAGGACACTTGTATAAAAATTGTCTAAGTACAAGTGATACCCTTTGTTCATTAGGGTAATATCAGGTCCCAGACAATCTTGCCAGTGGTTCCCATATGTTCTGGGCAACCTGGAGGGTCAAGGTGGCTATCCTTTCCCTCATACACCCGGAAGGCCTGAGTATACCCAGTCTCGCTGTCACAGAGCTTATACACCTTTACCCCATATCTGGAGCGTTTGGAAGGAATATACTGCTTGAATCCCAGCCTTCCCTTATACTTCATTAGGGATTCATCAACGCATATATTCCTTCCAGGTGTAATAAGCCTCTGCAAACCTGGCAGAAAAGTGGGTTATCAGGGGGCGGATTTTATACAGCCTGTCAAATTGGGGATGCTCCCTAGGGGGGCACAGGCTGTTGTCGCTGAAGTGCATGAAATGCAGAATCATTTCATACCTCTTCCTCGACATAGTCTGGGAGAAAATGGGGGTAGAGCAGATGGGGCTACTACTCCAGTAGGAGCGAATGGAGGGTTTCTTTATGATGCCCATCAGCATAGTCAATGCCCAGAATTTTTTGAATTCTGGCACATTGATGGGGGCCCATTGCTGCTTTGCCAAATATGTTCCAGGCTTTGCAGCACGGAACTGATGGGCATATAAATTAGTTTGGGCGACAATGTTCCCCAATATATCATCACCCAGAAACACTTCCAGAAACTGCTGGGGGCTAAAACCTGCCACATCTATATTTATGCCAGCATTTGCTGTGAAGGGTGGGATATCTGGCCTCTGGAGATGAGGCGTTACCCACTCTTCAGCAGCAATGGCTGCAACACGCCTCCTTCTGGCAGGGGGGCTAGCAGGGGGGCTGGCAGGGGGGCTAGCAGCCACAGATACATCACTATCAGTTGAGACTGCATCTAGTGATGTATCTGAGCACATGGCAGGGTCAAAATTGGGGTCTGAGTCAGAAATAGAGGCATCTGACTCTGACGCAAGGATGGCATACGCCTCCTCAGCACTATATATTTTCTGTGACATTTTTGTATCTGTCACAGAAAACAATTACTAAAAAAAATTAAATTAACTAAATTAATTAACTAAATTTAACTAGCAAAAAAGTACAGCTATGCTACTGCCAGTGATTTATAGCGATCACTGGCAAGCTAGGGGTTAATGGCTCTGAAAATTAAATTAAATTAACTAAATGTTTCTGAAAAGAGCCTTTGGGTTTTTAAAAAATTACAACAACAAAATTAACCCCTAAAAAAATGCACAGACAGCAAAAAAGTACAGCTATGCAACTGCCAGTGATTTATAGCGATCACTGGCAAGCTAGGGGTTAATGGCTCTGAAAATTAAATTAACTAAATTAATTAACTAAATTAACTAGCAAAAAAGTACAGCTATGCTACTGCCAGTGATTTATAGCGATCACTGGCAAGCTAGGGGTTAATGGCTCTGAAAATTAAATTAAATTAACTAAATGTTTCTGAAAAGAGCCTTTGGGTTTTTAAAAAATTACAACAACAAAATTAACCCCTAAAAAAATGCACAGACAGCAAAAAAGTACAGCTATGCAACTGCCAGTGATTTATAGCGATCACTGGCAAGCTAGGGGTTAATGGCTCTGAAAATTAAATTAAATTAACTAAATGTTTCTGAAAAGAGCCTTTGGGTTTTTAAAAAATTACAACAACAAAATTAACCCCTAAAAAATGCACAGACGGCAAAATGCAGCAAAAAAAAGTGCACCTATGCTACTGCCAGTGATATATAGTGATCACTGGCAAGCTAGGGGTTAATGGCTCTGAAAATTAAATTAAATTAACTAAATGTTTCTGAAAAGAGCCTTTGGGTTTTTAAAAAATTACAACAACAAAATTAACCCCTAAAAAAATGCACAGACGGCAAAATGCAGCAAAAAAAAAGTGCACCTATGCTACTGCCAGTGATATATAGTGATCACTGGCAAGCTAGGGGTTAATGGCTCTGAAAAGAGCCTTTGGTTCTATATTTTTTAACAAATAAAAGAAATAAATCTCTCTCTCTGCTAAATACAGGTCTCTCTCTCCAACAAAATGGCAAGTGAGGAGAGGGAGGGAGATCCACACTGATCATAGTCAATATTTACAAATATTGACATGATCAGACAAATGGGGTATTTTATTATTATTTTTTTTTTTTGGGTGGGAGGCTCAGATTGGGTGACCCTAGCTTGCCCCTATGATGAGGCAGGCTAGGGACACCCCCAGAGGCCCCATGATGCACTGGGCATCGCCATCTTGGATGCCTAGTGAAGGGGGAGGGGGGGGCCATTTTAGGCTTTTTTTTATTTTATACGTTTTTTTTTAAAAAACATTTTTACTTTTATTTTATAACTAACTAAGTGCCTCGACCCACCGAGGCACTTAGCACACAAGCAGAGCATCGGAAGCGTGTCCGATCGCTTCCGATGCTCTGAAACACTGCCGGGCTCCACGTGGAGCGAAACCGGAAGTGATCACTCGTGGGGGAGTGATCAATCCAGTCCCGGCACTCGGGAACAGTATTGCAGGATGCCTAGACCTCAAGGCAAGCCTGCAATACTGTTAGAGCAGCTGGAAGCGATTTCGATCGCTTCCAGTGCTCTGTTTAACCGACGACGTATGCCATACGTCCTCGGTCGTTAAGTGCTTTTTTTTTTAGGACGTATGGCATACGTCTTCGGTCGTTAAGGGGTTAAAGGGACATTAGATTGTTGAGCAGAACTACAATGATGCGGTTACTACTCATACTATTCACTTCCCATGCTATTGGTTTTTCTCCGTTTTTGCAGATCTCTTCAGAGCCATTATCTTATTTTTAACCCTTTACAGGTGCAGGTTGGTGAAATTCTTAATTTCTTTCATACAAGTGATGAGAGTCCATGATCCATTACTCCTGGGAATTACTCTTCCTTATCACTAGGAGGAGGCACAGATTCCCAAACCCCAAGATCTCTATAAAACCCCTCCCACCTCACGGTTACCTCAGTCTTTACTTTGCCTCTGCTGGAAGTGGTTGAAGAATGAAAATGTGCATTTGATTCTTCAGAGAGAATGATTCTTAGTCTATATTGAGGCCCGGTTTCCCCTCAGAGTACAGTGCTTATCAGAGCGCTGTATATACGGTATGGTTTGTGACTGTTTGTTCACCTCATGGGAGATCTGTCACAGAACCTCCATAATTGGTCGCAGGTACTTGTCTTTTGCCTCCTTCTATAGATCTACAATGTACTTCTATACCATAACCACTGCTGATATGTTTCAATACTAGTTTGGCTTCCTACTGGTTGTTTGACTGGTAGATGAGTTTATATTAGTAAGTATCATTATTTTCTTATTTAAGCACTGTATAGCTTTAATGTGGGCACTCAATTGTATGTATGTGTGTGTATATATATATATATATATATATATATATATATATATATATATATATATATGTGTGTGTGTGTGTATATGTGTGTGTATATGTGTATATATATGGCCTTAACTGTATGTGTATATATATATGGCCTTAACTTTGTCCCTACCCCAAAATTTAATGTCTTCGACACTCTGATTGACATAAACAAATTTATACGTGGTCTTACGCTTAAAAAGTTTTATCAATTACACCCTACTATAGAGAAAGAGTTTCACATACCTTACACAAGTGCTAGGCATGATTATCTTAACCCAGTAGAAGCAAGAGATTTCCTTAATCTACATTTGTTGGAATCTGAAAACACATTAGATGAAGTAGTAACTGACAGCCATACAGGCTACAAGCCGAAATCTATCTTTTACCCCACGCAGTGTAGGGGTCAAGTATTAGAGAGCTTCCAAAAACGAATGGAGGAGGATCTCCTGAAACTGGAGAAAGAAACAACACAACCACAGAGTAGGGAACATGATAATCTAACCACACAACAAAGAAAGGCCCTCAAACAACTACAAGACAGAGATAACATCATCATCAAGCAGTCTGACAAGGGGGGATCCATAGTGGTTTTGGATAAATCCTACTACATTAAGGAGGCAGAAAGGCAACTACTTGACAAAGAAGTATACACAAGATTGCCTGGGGATCCAACGCAACGCTTTGGGTCCCTCCTACTAGATTTGCTTGATGATGGAAAATACCAGGGACTAATTGATGATGAAACATTTGATTATTTAAATGTTCAACATCCTGTAGTACCGATATTCCATCACCTCCCCAAAGTACATAAATCTTTGGTGGAGGTGAAAGGACGCCCGATAGTCTCGGGAATAGGATCCCTTTTTGAGAATCTATCAAATTGGCTGGAATCCTTACTGCAACCCCTAGTGTATGGATTGCCATCATACTTGAGAGATACCAAACATCTCTTGAGACTGATGCAAGACCATACCTGGAACGATAAAATGGGCTGGCTAACGATTGTTGTGGTTGGCCTATACTCGGCCATTCCACACGACAAAGGGATAGCAGCCACAAGACATATGCTGGATAATTTCAGCAATTACAGTACTGACCTCAAAGCATATATAGTGAGAGTGCGGGAATTCCTGCTAACTCATAATTATTTTGAGTTTTCAGGAAGCTTTTTTCTCCAACAGAGGGGGACAGCTATGGGTGCGAAATTCGCACCAGCCTATGCTAACATTTTCATGGGCTGGTGGGAGTTGACGCACCTGTATTCTGATCTGAACCCTTTTCTGTCATCAATCACTAGCTATAAACGCTATATTGATGACTTACTAATTGTGTGGTCTGGTACACAAGAAGACATAGTAAGCTTCTGTGAGTACATCGATGATAATACGGTGTGTCTAAGTTTTACCCACAGTTTCGATAAAGTCCAGGTTCCATACTTGGATGTCATTTTGATAGGAAAACCCTTGGAGAACAATGTAAGCACCTCACTATACACAAAACCTATCACATCGAATACTTTCCTTCACCCTAGGAGTTGTCACCCTAGACATACTAGTTATGGGATTGCAAAGGGCCAATTCCTAAGATTAAGGCGCAATTGCTCTGAGCAGGATAGCTTCCTGCACGAGAGTCACTCGCTTACCCAAAAATTTCTTGAGAGAGGTTACAATAAAAAGACCATACACAGAGCCTTCAATGATGTTTTACATCAAGATAGGTCCACCCTACTTGAAGAGAAGTCTAAACAAAGGCCTCCCAGGAATAAACCTACCTTTGTAACCACCTATAGCTCACAATATTATCAGGTCTGCAAAATCTTGCGGAAGAATCTTCCGATTCTGCTAACTGATGACATCTTGAAAGATGAGATCAGGGAGGGTTGCTTTTGTGTCCCCAAGCGTAACATAACAATTGGGAACCGAGTTTCTCCCTCCCTACTTAAAAAGCAAAAACCAAAAAGTAGCTGGTTAACCCAAAAAGGGCACTATAAATGTGGCAATAGCACTTGCAAAGCCTGTGGATACGCAAGTGTGAACAAGACGTTCCAATCCTCAGTTACACAAAGGGTATATATACATTCCCATTGTACAAACTGTCGAACGACCTTTATTATCTATATGATCACATGCTTGGCATGTGATAAGCAGTATGTAGGTTGTACCTCTCGAGAGGCGAGAGAAAGGATACGAGCCCATCTCAATGATATTGAGAGGGGTATCCTAACCACAGGTGCAGCCAAGCACTTCATAGAAGTACATCACAGAGATGTTAGAAACTTTACATGGTTGATTATAGACCATATTCCAAAGAGACCACGGGGAGGTGATAGATCCAAGGACCTCCTTAGAAAGGAGGCATTTTGGATTTTCACACTGGGAACCAGACAACCCCTAGGTCTTAATATTGAAACAGATCTTATTAATCATTAGCAGTCCTAGTGTGACTTACCACTATTCCTAGCCATTTGATTCATTAGTATCTAACAGTATTATTTTCAGAAACCATACTTATGGGTATCTTCATCAAGGAATGCCTGAATAGTTCCAGTGAACGATTATGATTCGTTGGATATTCAGATAGAGGTCTAGTGGTTACCATTATACCACAGGGAGATATCAATTATAACATCATCATAGGGTTACCGATCCTTCTTCTTCTCAATTCATCCGAGCATTGAGTATAGTATTTCTATTTAATATAAGTTATCATAGCAAAAATATCTTGTATGAGAAACACTCAACAATATAAATAAAAATAATTCACCATAAATATTACTAAAAGTACCACTGTAGGTCATCTCATACTTAATTGTATTAATAGATACAGAACCAATTAACCACTATTATCTAAAACTTATGTTTATATAGTATTAGTTTTAGGGTCAGGTTCTCTATCAGTATCTAACAATTATTAATGCCTATGCCCTCCTTTAAGGTCACTTATTAACACACCCCTGACTTAGATTTAGAACTAACCAGGTTTAGGTGTAGATGTAGTATTATTGTCAACATAAATGTGAAATGCTATTAGATAACAATACTACCAAAAATCAATAACTATACAAAGTTTAGTGCTCTATCAGCACTCAATGTTATTAATGCTCACATTTATAATATACTATAATATATTACATTATATTATATTATTTTATTATAGATGTATTTAGTGAAGGGTTACCCTTAGACTCCAGCTATTAATATGTACGGTACGACTTATACACACCCTTTTTGCTCTCTATGTTTCTTAAATTCTTAACTCTTTATGAGAAGACATGGCTAAGAGTGGGTGTGAACGTCGTACATAATACACCTAATAGCTTGTACTCTAATTGTAACTCCCAGTTCCTCCCCTAACTAGAGCACACACACCTGTTGCATGAAATGGGTCACATTACAACCAATAACAAGTTAGGTTAGCCTATTTAAAGCTGCATGTTAGAAGTGGGCTTTATGCAGTCTATGAGTAAGGCTCTATAAGAGCTGAAACGCGTCAGACATAGCCCACTTTCTGTGCACCTAACAGCCCTCATTCACCTGGCCATGTCACCATCCATGCCTGCAAGTTTATAATTCACTAGCTGATATTTGCAGAGCCGCTGTGAGTGTATGTGTGTTTTTATGCGCTATTTCTTCAATCAATAAATGTACCTGTTTTGAGCATCCTGTCCGGACATATATATAGCCCTGGGACAGAATCTCTATTTTATTCCCTTTTGGGTTTTTTTGTGTCATATTTTTTGGCGTGCTTATTTTAACTTTTGCACATTGGCATAGTCTACGTCACCTTAATTTTTTTTGCCCTTTGGATTACGCATGGGGCGCTAATCCTCTTCTTAACTGTGTTTTTTTACACGCATTATCTGGCCTTTGGATGTGATTTTATTTGTCTCCTCCTTTGTTTTGCAGTTCGGATTAGCACGCCTTATACTTGTAAGTCATTTTAAGATACTTTAGGAGGGAGTAAACATTTTCCATTCCTCAATTATGATTCCTACTGTTATTAAGTGTGTGTTTTTTAAAAAAGCTGATGTTTTTCCTACATCTTATTTATGACTCATGTTTGTATATGTTGATGCATTCAGACCAACCTAATGCTGCTTCTATTGGAATTACTGCTCCTTCTGCCTGTTCTTTACTGGAGAATGCTTCAGATGCATCACCAGAAGTTAAAAACTTCATCAAATCTGCTATTTCTGTGGTGCTGGCGGCTCCCCTGCCTTCAACTAAGTGTAAAAGGTCCGTTCAGATTTTACCTTCTACTAGTAATATGTCCCCTGAAGTCGGAGATACTGTTGTTTCCTCAGATGAGTCCTCTTCTGATGAACTTGATACATCCTCCTTTTTTTTATTTTATTCAAATTGAACATATCCGTTCTCTTTTGAAAGAGGTCTTACTTTGGGGGTTAAAGATTATAAGGTTTGTGAGTATAAGCCTTATAATCTTTTAAATTCAGTGTTTAAAACTGTTGCTAAGCTTCCTGAGGTTTTTCCGATACCTGAAGCTGTATCTGACATAGTTTCTAGGGAATGGTCTAAGCCAGGTTTAAAACGTTATGTCCTTTACCTGCTGCTAATGTTGAATTTTGGGAAACTGTTCCTAAAGTTTATGGGGTTATTTCCACTTTGGCTAAGTGTACTACTATCCCTAGAAGACGGTACTTCTTTTAAAGAACCTTTGGATAGAAATTTGGAGTCCTTTCATAGAAGGTCATTTTTACAAGCAAGATATTTCTGATGTGGCTGCAGCTTCATCTTACTGGTTATCTAGTCTTTAAGAACAATGTTCTGATTAATCTGCTAGTGAAGATCTTTTAGTTTGACTTAAAAATGCCAATTCCTTTATTTGTTATGCTTTATTTGATATCATGAAAATCAATGTCAAAAGCATGTCCTTGGCAATAGAAGAGCCAGTTGTCTCCTCTGCTCAGAAGCAAGGCACTTCTGGCTCAGTTTGGAGGACTCCAAAGCAGGCTAAGAAACCTAGCTCTACTACCAAGACTGCATGAAGGTATGGCCCCATATCCAAAGGCTCTGGTAAGGGTGAAGGTTATGCCTTTTCAGGAGCCTTGGTTCCAGATCCATGGGTTCTGAATATAGTTTACCAGGGTTATTGAATAGGATTAAGGACAAGGCCTCCCCAGAGGAGGAAGAATGTTTCTGTTCAATGTTCCAAGGAATCCCTTAAAGGCTCACGCCTTTTTTCATATCTGGAATATTATCTTCATTTTCCAATTCAAAGGGAACATTACAAGTTTCTGAGGTTTTTCTTTCTAGACAAGCATTTTCAGTTTGTTGCTATACCATTTGGTCTGGGTACAGCTCCAAAAATTTTCACAAAGGTTCTGGGTGCCCTATTGTCTGTGATCAGATCTCAGGGTATTGCAGTGTTTCCCTACCTGGACAATATCTTGGTTCAAGATCCATCTATCCTTTAGTAGAATCTCACACCAACAGACTCATGTTGTTTCTTCAAAAAACATGGTTTGAGGATTAATTTGGTTCTTCGGTTTCTCAGATAAAGGTAACTTTTTGGGGTTTTCAAAAAGATTAATTCTCTATAAGTCTTTCTCTAAAAGAGTTGAGAAGGTTAAAATTGGTGTCAGCTTGTCTGAACCTTCAGACCCTTTCCTTTCCCTCTGTTGCTCTTTGCATGGAAATTTTGGGTCTCATAATTGCAGCAGCAGATGCAATTCCTTTTTCTCGATTTCAAAATAGACCTGTTCTTTTTTTTTTGCTCCGTCAGTGGTGCAAGGATCAGACTCCTCTATCTCAAAAGATCTTTCTGGATCCCAGTACAAGTCAGTCTAGATGGCGCTTGCTTATTGGTGGCTACATTTAGCAAACCAATAAGCAAGAATAAGCCAGGTTCTCAACCAAAAATGGACTGGCTCCTAAGCTTTACATTTCTGCTTTTTAAATAAAGATAGCAAGAGAACAAAGAAAACTTGATAATAGGAGTAAATTAGAAAGTTGCATGCTCTATCTAAACCATTAACTAAAAAAAATTGGGTTTAGTATCCCTTAAGTTACCAATGTCCTGGTGCTATTTTCAGAGCTCTTCTCAACAAGCATTCTGGAGAGTGGGATTCATTTAAATTAAATTAACATGGAGAAAAAAAATACTGTAATGGGACATGAAACTCATATCGTCTATCAGCAATTAAACCCTACATTGCAAAAGAAATGTTTCAAAAACATTTAATACAGTGATTTTGTTAGTACCATTTACAAGGTTTTATAAACCAAGAGTACTCCAGGGATACACGCCTTGAAAAGCCTGGTACCCATGTTCCTGATGTCCTTTGCTATTATGGCCAATTAGGAACAGCTATAAATGAGCATTTGGCTTAAATTACCCAATCACAATGTAGAATGTTGCAGATGTGGTTACATTTCACAATACTTAACAATAATGGCCGCACTTCAGCCTCTTTAAGGGAAACCTGCTTTTCAAAATTAATTGACAGCAAAAGTAGGCAACAATAAAAAATAACCTAAATTGCAATCTTACTTTTTTCCTTTTAACATGTTAGATGGTTATTTAAATGTTGAGTTTAAAGTGTTTTTATTGTCTTAGTTTATACCAGAAGTTTTTTTGTCCTTTCTGTGTTTACTACAAACATGTTGCATCACTTAACATTGTTCCTTGATTATGACATCAGTGTCCTCAGTATAGTTTAAACAAAAAAGAGATTCTAATTTATAATTTTGCACAGCTTATTTTTGTATATAATATGACTATCTCTATAATCATAGACAAAGACGTAGTAATTATATTGAGCATTACTTAAGGAACATATGTTTTCCATTCTGGACCTTAAGATGTTAATGGGCGAATTGCTAGGTACTATATTATATGTATTTTGTTTTCAACATTAAAGGGACATAATACCCACATGCTAAATCACTTGAAAGTGATGCAGAATAACTGTAAAAATCAGACTAAGAAATATCACCTAAACACCTCTTTCTCTTGTTAAGTGTATCCAGTCCACGGATCATTCATTACTTATGGGATATTCTCCTTCCCAACAGGAAGTTGCAAGAGGATCACCCACAGCAGAGCTGCTATATAGCTCCTCCCCTAACTGTCATATCCAGTCTCTTGCAAGCCTCAACCAAGATGGAGGTTGTAAGAGGAGTGTGGTGTTTTATACTTAGTTTATTCTTCAATCAAAAGTTTGTTATTTTTAAATGGTGCCGGAGTGTACTGTTTATCTCAGGCAGTATTTAGAAGAAGAATCTGCCTGCGTTTTCTATGATCTTAGCAGAAGTAACTAAGATCCATGGCTGTTCTCACATATTCTGAGGAGTGAGGTAACTTCAGAGAGGGAATAGCGTGCAGGGTTTCCTGCAATAAGGTATGTGCAGTTAAAATATTTTTCTAGGGATGGAATTTGCTAGAAAATGCTGCTGATACCGGATTAATGTAAGTAAAGCCTTAAATGCAGTGATAGCTACTGGTATCAGGCTTATTAATAGAGATGCATACTCTTATAAAAATGTAATATAAAACGTTTGCTGGCATGTTTAATCGTTTTTATATGTATTTGGTGATAAAACTTATTGGGGCCTAGTTTTTTCCCACATGGCTGGCTTGAATTTGGCCTAGAAACAGTTTCCTTAGGCTTCCCACTGTTGTAATATGAGTGGGAGGGGCCTATTTTGCCGTTTTTTTGCACAGCAAAAATTACAGACACAGACATCCATCTTCTTCCTGCATGATCCAGGACATCTCTGGAGGGCTCAAAAGGCTTCAAAGTCGTTTTTGAGGGAGGTAAAAAACCACAGTAGAGCTGTGGCAGTTGTTGTGACTGTTTGAAAAAAAAACAAACAAAAAAAAAAAAACGTTTTTGTCTTTTATTATTTTTTGGGTATTAAGGGGTTAATCATCCATTTGCAAGTGGGTGCAATGCTCTGCTAACTTCTTACATACACTGTAAAAATTTCGTTAGTGCAACTGCCTTTTTTCACTGTTATTTCAAATTTTGACAAAAATTGTGTTTCTTAAAGGTGCAGTAACGTTTTTTATATTGCTTGTAAACTTGTTTAAAGTGTTTTCCAAGCTTGCTAGTCTCATTGCTAGTCTGTTTAAACATGTCTGGCACAGAGGAAACTACTTGTTCATTATGTTTGAAAGGCATGGTGGAGCCCCATAGGAGAATGTGTACTAAATGTATTGATTTCACCTTAAACAGTAAAGATCAGTCTTTAACTATAAAAGAAATATCACCAGAAGATTCTGACGAGGGGGAAGTTATGCCGACTAACTCTCCCCACGTATCAGACCCTTCGCCTCCCGCTCAGGGGATGCACGCTAATATGGCGCCAATTACATCAGGGACGCCCATAAGCGATTACCTTGTAGGACATGGCTGCAATCATGAATAATACCCTGTCCGAGGTATTATCCAGGTTGCCTGAATTAAGAGGCAAGCGCGATTGCTCTGGGGTTAGGAGAAATACAGAGCGCGCAGATGCTGTAAGGGCCATGTCTGATACTGCGTCACAATATGCAGATCATGAGGACGGAGAGCTTCAGTCTGTGGGTGACATCTCTGATTCGGGGAATCCTGATTCAGAGATTTCTAATTTTAAATTTAAGCTTGAGAACCTCCGTGTGTTGCTTGGGGAGGTATTAGCTGCTCTGAATGACTGTAACACAGTTGCAGTACCAGAGAAATTGTGTAGGCTGGATAAATACTATGCGGTACCGGTGTGTACTGATGTTTTTCCTATACCTAAAAGGCTTACAGAAATTATTAGCAAGGAGTGGGATAGACCGGGTGTGCCTTTTTCCCCACCTCCTATATTTAGAAAAATGTTTCCAATAGACGCCACTACACGGGACTTATGGCAGACGGTCCCTAAGGTGGAGGGAGCAGTTTCTACTTTAGCAAAGCGTACTACTATCCTGGTTGAGGACAGTTGTGCTTTTTCAGATCCAATGGATAAAAAATTGGAGGGTTACCTTAAGAAAATGTTTATTCAACAAGGTTTTATTTTACAGCCCCTTGCATGCATTGCGCCTGTCACGGCCGCGGCGGCATTCTGGTTTGAGGCCCTGGAAGAGGCCATCCATACAGCTCCATTGACTGAAATTATTGACAAGCTTAGAACACTTAAGCTAGCTAACTCATTTGTTTCTGATGCCATTGTTCATTTGACTAAACTAACGGCCAAGAATTCCGGATTCGCCATCCAAGCGCGTAGGGCGCTATGGCTTAAATCCTGGTCAGCTGACGTGACTTCGAAGTCTAAATTACTCAACATTCCTTTCAAGGGGCAGACCTTATTCGGGCCTGGTTTGAAGGAAATTATTGCTGACATTACTGGAAGTAAGGGTCACACCCTTCCTCAGGACAGGGCCAAAGCAAAGGCCAAACAGTCTAATTTTCGTGCCTTTCGAAATTTCAAGGCAGGTGCAGCATCAACCTCCTCCGCTTCAAAACAAGAGGGAACTTTTGCTCAATCTAAGCAGGCCTGGAAACCTAACCAGTCCTGGAACAAAGGCAAGCAGGCCAGAAAGCCTGCTGCTGCCTCTAAGACAGCATGAAGGAACGGCCCCCTATCCGGCGACGGATCTAGTAGGGGGCAGACTTTTTCTCTTCGCCCAGGCGTGGGCAAGAGATGTTCAGGATCCCTGGGCGTTGGAGATCATATCTCAGGGATATCTTTTGGACTTCAAAGCTTCCCATCCACAAGGGAGATTTCATCTTTCAAGGCTATCTGCAAATCAGATAAAGAAAGAGGCATTCCTACGCTGTGTGCAAGACCTCCTAGTTATGGGAGTGATCCATCCAGTTCCGCGGACGGAACAAGGACAGGGTTTTTATTCGAATCTGTTTGTGGTTCCCAAAAAAGAGGCAACCTTCAGACCAATTTTGGATCTAAAGATCTTAAACAAATTCCTCTGAGTTCCATCTTTCAAAATGGAAACTATTCGGACCATCCTACCCATGATCCAAGAAGGTCAGTACATGACCACAGTGGACTTAAAGGATGCCTACCTTCACATACCGATTCACAAAGATCATCATTGGTTTCTAAGGTTTGCCTTTCTAGACAGGCATTATCAATTTGTAGCTCTTCCCTTCGGGTTGGCTACAGCCCCGAGAATCTTTACAAAGGTTCTGGGCTCACTTCTGGCGGTTCTAAGACCGCGAGGCATAGCGGTGGCTCCGTGTCTAGACGATATCCTGATACAGGCGTCAAGCTTTCAAGTTGCCAAGTCTCATACAGAGATAGTTCTGGCATTTCTGAGGTTGCACGGGTGGAAAGTGAACGAGGAAAAGAGTTCTCTATCCCCACTCACAAGAGTCTCCTTCTTAGGGACTCTTATAGATTCTGTAGAAATGAAAATTTACCTGACGGAGTCCAGGTTATCAAAACTTCTAAATGCTTGCCGTGTTCTTCACTCCATTCCGCGCCCTTCGGTAGCTCAGTGTATGGAGGTAATCGGCTTAATGGTAGCGGCAATGGACATAGTGCCATTTGCGCGCCTTCATCTCAGACTGCTGCAATTATGCATGCTGAGTCAGTGGAATGGGGATTACACAGATTTGTCCCCTCTGCTAAATCTGGATCAAGAGACCAGAGATTCTCTTCTCTGGTAGTTGTCTCGGGTACACCTGTCCAAGGGTATGACCTTTCGCAGGCCAGATTGGACAATTGTAACAACAGATGCCAGCCTTCTAGGTTGGGGTGCAGTCTGGAATTCCCTGAAGGCACAGGGATCGTGGACTCAGGAGGAGAAACTCCTTCCAATAAATATTCTGGAGTTAAGAGCGATATTCAATGCTCTTCTGGCTTGGCCTCAGTTAGCAACACTAAGGTTCATCAGATTTCAGTCGGACAACATCACGACTGTGGCTTACATCAACCATAAAGGGGGAACCAGGAGTTCCCTAGCGATGTTAGAAGTCTCAAATATAATTCGCTGGGCAGAGTACCACTCTTGCCACCTGTCAGCAATCCATATCCCAGGCGTGGAGAACTGGGAGGCGGATTTTCTAAGTCGTCAGACTTTCCATCCGGGGGAGTGGGAACTCCATCCGGAGGTGTTTGCTCAGTTGATTCATCGTTGGGGCAAACCAGAGTTGGATCTCATGACGTCTCGCCAGAACGCCAAGCTTCCTTGTTACGGATCCAGGTCCAGGGACCCAGAAGCGACGCTGATAGATGCTCTAGCAGCGCCTTGGTTCTTCAACCTGGCTTATGTGTTTCCACCGTTTCCTCTGCTCCCTCGACTGATTGCCAAAATCAAACAGGAGAGAGCATCAGTGATTCTGATAGCACCTGCGTGGCCACGCAGGACTTGGTATGCAGACCTAGTGGACATGTCATCCTTTCCACCATGGACTCTGCCTCTAAGACAGGACCTTCTGATACAAGGTCCTTTCAATCATCCAAATCTAATTTCTCTGAGACTGACTGCATGGAGATTGAACGCTTGATTCTATCAAAGCGTGGCTTCTCCGAGTCAGTCATTGATATTTTAATACAGGCACGAAAGCCTGTTACCAGGAAAATCTACCACAAGATATGGAGTAAATATCTTTATTGGTGTGAATCCAAGAATTACTCATGGAGTAAGGTTAGGATTCCTAGAATATTGTCTTTTCTCCAAGAGGGCTTGGACAAAGGATTATCAGCTAGTTCCTTAGAGGGACAGATTTCTGCTCTGTCTATTCTTTTGCACAAGCGTCTGGCAGAGAGTCCAGGCATTTTGCCAGGCTTTGGTTAGAATTAAGCCTGTGTTTAAACCTGTTGCTCCCCCGTGGAGCTTAAACTTGGTTCTTAAAGTTCTTCAAGGAGTTCCGTTGGAACCCCTTCATTCCATTGATATTAAACTTTTGTCTTGGAAAGTTCTGTTTTTGATGGCTATTTCCTCGGCTCGGAGAGTCTCTGAGCTATCTGCCTTACAATGTGATTCTCCTTATCTGATTATTCATGCAGATAAGGTAGTCCTGCGTACCAAACCTGGGTTTTTACCTAAGGTGGTTTCTAACAAGAATATCAATCAAGAGATTGTTGTTCCATCATTGTGTCCTAATCCTTCTTCAAAGATGGAACGTCTTTTACATAATCTGGACGTAGTCCGTGCCTTGAAGTTTTACTTACAAGCTACTAAAGATTTTCGTCAAACATCTACCCTGTTTGTTGTTTACTCTGGACAGAGGAGAGGTCAAATAGCTTCGGCAACCTCTCTTTCCTTTTGGCTTCGGAGCATAATACGCCTAGCTTATGAGACTGCTGGACAGAAGCCCCCTGAAAGGATTACAGCTCATTCTACTAGAGCTGTGGCTTCCACCTGGGCCTTTAAAAATGAGGCCTCTGTTGAACAGATTTGCAAGGCCGCGACTTGGTCTTCGCTTCACACTTTTTCCAAATTTTACAAATTTGATACTTTTGCTTCTTCAAAGGCTGTTTTTGGGAGAAAGGTTCTTCAGGCAGTGGTTCCTTCCGCTTAATCCTGCCTTGTCCCTCCCATCATCCGTGTACTTTAGCTTTGGTATTGGTATCCCATAAGTAATGGATGATCCGTGGACTGGATACACTTAACAAGAGAAAACATAATTTATGCTTACCTGATAAATTTATTTCTCTTGTAGTGTATCCAGTCCACGGCCCGCCCTGTCCTTTTAAGGCAGGTCTAAATTTTAATTAAACTACAGTCACCACTGCACCCTATGGTTTCTCCTTTCTCTGTTTGTTTTTGGTCGAATGACTGGATATGACAGTTAGGGGAGGAGCTATATAGCAGCTCTGCTGTGGGTGATCCTCTTGCAACTTCCTGTTGGGAAGGAGAATATCCCATAAGTAATGGATGATCCGTGGACTGGATACACTACAAGAGAAATAAATTTATCAGGTAAGCATAAATTATGTTTTGTTAAAAAGGAAGGATTTTACCTCAAAATTTCTTCAGCTCACAATAATAAATGTTCTGTTAACAGTTATCCTTCAGCTATAGTCAGCTGCAATCTAAAGAACAGAAAACAAAAGCTTTATTAGTGATGTCATTCTTTACTGTAATCATGCGATTTCACTGAAATCTCACGAGATTTCATAGTAAACTTCCTTAAACAAAGGTGGGGGGGGATAATATGACTGTACCAGGTGCATGCTTCCTTGCAAGTCCTAGGACTAGGATCCTGATTGCCTACTTAAAGGAACACTGAACCCAAATTTTTTCTTTCGTGATTCAGATAGAGCATGAAATTTTAAGCAACTTTCTAATTTACTCCTATTATCAATTTTTCTTTGTTCTCTTGCTATCTTCATTTGAATAAGAAGGCATCTAAGCTTTTTTTTGGGTTCCACCAATCAGCAAGGACAACCCAGGTTGTTCACCAAAAATGGGCCGGCATCTAAACTTGCATTCTTGCATTTCAAATAAAGATACCAAGAGAATGAAGACAATTTGATAATAGGAGTAAATTAGAAAGTTGCTTAAAATTTCATGCTCTATCTGAATCACGAAAGAAAAAAATTGGGTTCAGTGTCCCTTTAAAGGGACATGAAACCAAAATATTTTGTTTCATGAATCAGATAGAGTATACAATTTTAAACAACTTTCCAATGTACGTCTATTATCTAATTTGTTTTTGTACCATTTTGTTGAAAAGAATACCTAGGTAGGCTCAGAAGCTGCTGATTGGTGGCTCCACATATATGCATCTTGCCATTGGCTTTCAGATAACTCCCGTAGTTCATTGCTGCTACTTCAATAAAGGTTACAAAGAGAATGAAGCAAACTAGATAATAAAAGTATATTGGAAAGTTATTTAAAATGGTATGATCTATCTGAAATGGATTTTTGGATTTCATGTCCCCTTAAAGTCACTTTACAATAGGATGGGGCTACTGAAGAAAATGTTAGGTAAAATATATATATTTTTTACATAGTGATGTTCATGTGATATTTTCTAGTCTTTACAGCTATACCGCAGCTCTTTCAAGTGCTTCAATATTTGCGTATCTGTCTTTTTAAACACTAAGCGCATTTTATGCAGCACCCCTCTAATTATTGGTGCCGCCATTTTTTAACCTAGATTAAATGCAAGTATCTAATGGAGAGTTTATACACACATGTAAACTCATCAACTTTGGAATGCAGTGAAAGCTAGAATTCAAAATGGCTGCACCCATGACTAGTGGAGTATGGGGAATAACCTCAATACTAAGCTTATAAATTGTAATTAGTGAATAATGTCCCTTCTAAAGAACATCTAGGTTAATTGCATTCTATTGTCTAAATTTGTGAAGGGTGAAAGACTTGGGTTCCTACGAGCACATTTCTTCCGCATTATAAAAGATTATCCAACTAATGAAGACCTTGCTGAGAGACTGGATGTGTTTAAAGCTCTCACTGATGGGGGTCGAGACATTACGTACCTTGAAGAAGAACTTGGTAGGTTAATTCATTTTTTATTGTTAAATGACATGGCAGAGTCTATCGTTATCACAAAACTTATTTAAAGTTCTCCATTATACTTGCGTGTCTCTGTAGTCCCTAGTCTAAAAGGATGATCTTCCTGAAGTCATTCTGAAGTAATCCGTGACTCCAGACTAGTAATCAGAAGCCATCCTGAAAGATGCCCACAGGCCGAAATATTTAAATGAGATGACGCTAGAGTCATTCATTGGCTGTTCATGCTTGTGAAATAATAGGTAAAGTAATCTGCTAATCATTCTGAAGTCATCACCCAGAATGTTTTACCTTAGCTGATGACTTTACAAGCCTGATTATGTCTGATGATGAGCAAATGACTTCTTAAGTAGTTTGATGATCATCAAATGACTCCAGGATGGTATCTAAAGTAATCGTGTTTGTCTTGGTGTGCTACCCTATATTAGATGTTCTATTGCAGGGTATCATACGGCACATCCTATGGCGTTGAAAAAAATCAAATTTGTCACGCTCTAAATTTGGAAATTTAAATATTCTTGTTGCAGCTTTGGATTTTTGATGTTAATAAATAGTAAATAAAGATTTCTATTATTTACCTTGCTCATTGCTTTCTCCCGTTCTAGCGCTAGGATTTGCTGCTGTTACCTAGCAACTTGCTCACTACTTCTGATATGATATGCATTACCGCTAGCACTCTGAGCAAGCATGATTGGCCGATGAATTTGCAGTCAATCTATAACTATATGTTGAGTGGGTTAAGTGCATAAAAGGCCAGTAAAATTAAACTTTCATGATTCAGAGTGTGCAGTTTTGTGTTATTTATTTATAAAAATTACAATTTAGCGTGAATGTATCTTTAGCATTCTATGACAGCAGTGTTTGCAACAATATTTGAAGCAATGTACATTGTTGTAAACACTGCTGCTAAATAAATGTTGACACTCCTGAACTCTTATGAGACTACCTAGGTATACTCTTCAACAAAGGATACCAAGAGGGACGAAGCAAGTTTGGTATAGAAGTAAATAGTAATGTTTTGGGGGTTTTGCGTGTTCTGTCTGAATCATGAAAGTAAAATTCTGACTATTCAGACTCTATTGAGTAAATCATAAAACAAAAAAATTACCAATAAATTAAATTAAAAAAAAAAAACATATGAAAAGTTTAACAAAAATGTACCTCAAATACAGTAGCGGACCTTCTCAATAAAGGGCAGATTTGTGTATTAGCCCCCGAAAGGTAACTTAGTAGTAAGCAATAGTAAAAAATATATGTGCAGCTCTGTATAATGATTTTAAAGATAGATAACTAAAAGGCTCCCATGCATTAGGATCGCACACATTCTGCACACGCCTATGAATAGACTGGCCGCTATGCACCCCCCCAGCATTTGGGCCCTGGTGCTGTTGCCTCAATGGTAGTTCTGCCCCTGCTCAAACATTTCCTTTGCAGCTTGCCTAACAGGCTATGCAGGGTCACCCTTGCAAAAGGACATAACTAGCCTGGAGATTTGACCCACCCCCAGCCGAAGGAGATATTTAAAAAGACCAGCCTTGTGTGCACATATATAGCACACATGCGCACTAGCGCACACGTGTGCACACAAACAAAATGTGTTTGTGTGTGAAAATATAGTTATTACATACGTAGCTTATATACATGCACCGACTGAAATCTGACACCTTATTTGCCCTAAGTTGCCAATGTACTATAACCGTGTGTTAATAAATGATAAATTGAGCTATGTAATTAAATCAATTATTAGAAATTTATATTATATAAATATTAGAAATGTGTAATACACACACTTGTGGTGACATCATCAGCAATTCCCGTTCATGCACAGAGTGTACAGGAACACACAGATCACGCAGACATATGAGCGTATGCTTTCTCTCTTATGGGGTTTATAAAAGTGTTAAAAAAAAACTTATATTTTCAGAATATTATTACTAAACAACACTATTTTGCTTAATTACACCCGGATGGACTGGGTTTACAAATAGTGAACCGTTCATGCTTTAATATTTTATTTTTTAGCTGCTTTTGTTCTCCAGTGGATGGAAATTGGTTTAACCCCTGATTTCTTGCTTATCCTGGTGAATCTTGTGAAGTTTCACAGCTGTTATCTAGAACGATATATTGCTCCAATGGTGCAGTAAGTACATTTATTTTACTCATGTTATTTCCTTTTATTTGTGCATTTGCAATCCATTTTTTTTCTCCTTTTACATAGAATGATCTGCCTCCTCTGTAACCGTACCACCTCCTACTACGATATTGAGGTAAATACATTTATTTTTGTTACAGTAACAATCTTATAAAAGGATATGAAACCCAAAAATGTTTCCAATTTACTTCTATTACCAAATTAGTTTAGTTACCATGATATTCTGTGTTGAAGAGATACCTAGGTAGCATCTGGATCACTACATGACAGGAAATAATGCTGCCATCTAGTGCTTTTGCGAATGATAACATTCTTGCAAAACTGCATCCATATAGCGCTCCAGAAATGGGCCGGCTCCTAAGCATATGTCCCTGCTTTTCAACAAAAGATACCAAGAATACAAAACAACTTTGATAATCGACGTTGTGACGACCAGGGTTAACCAACCCTGTGTCAGTCACTAGTTTGGCACAGAAAGGGTTATCAGACCCCTTCTACTGTCACTAATCTGTCACAATCTAGCCACGTCAGGCAAGCTTGTGACTTAGTTCAGTGGGTGCAAGGGTTAACAACGCTCTCTAGTCTGTACTAGATGTAAAATAAATGCCCAAAACTCCCCTTTAATGCCACCTACACTAAACTAAACTACAAGCTACAACTAGCTGCCACCACTTAAGATTATATGATATGGGAAATCTTAAGGAAACCCCAGATTACAATTAATAAATACAAATAACATAAAATCACAGTACTAATACTACCACTCTTAATACTACCAGTCTCTTTCAGTAACGTGGTTAAAATATTCGACAAAGGCCAAAGCTTAATAAATTAATTATTTATTATTCCAAAAATATTATGCACAATGCATTATTAATAAAAATATGTTACAAGTAAACTTACACACAAGCAACAGCTTTAAAATAAAAGGGAGAAATAACAGATTCTATACTTTACTAGTCTTAATATCTGTGCCAGGGAGATGGCATGAAGCAATGGGTCCTTACTCCGTTTGTCACAGCTTCCCTTGTAAGAATGACAATTTCACATGTTAAAACACAAAACTTTATACAATTTTCAGATCATCAGGTTCCTTGCCCAACCCTCTTTGCAGGGGCTGGGAAGCCCCCTATCTTTTATGACAGTCCATAAACTCTAAGTATTTGCCTGCAATTAGAGAACACATAATTTCTGCTAGATGCATCTATTTTCATATAGACAGAAAGGCAATCTCTTATTTACATTGCAAGAATCAGTTTGATACCAAATATGACATGGTTGCCATATTTCCCTTCATCTGTCATAACACGTTTTAAACACATATCTACATGGTACCCATGTCCCTTTATTGACCTTATGGGTTTCTGGGAAGAAGCACTGCTCTGTGTCTCTAGAGCCGACACTTTTACTGGCTGAATGCACCAATGCCTATATGATAACATTTAGTCAGGGGTTCTGGCACATCATATGCCTACCTAACACAGCACACAGGTCTTCTTAAAAAACAAACAAGTGTTTTAGCTCACAAACTAAAGAGACTTAACCCCTTGGCAGCTAAATGATGAGGTATTTGTGACAACTAAAAAGTTGTTTAAATGTGTATGCGTCTGCCTGAATCATTAAATAAACATGTTGGGTTTCATATCCCTTTAATGCTTAAAGGGACACTGAACCCAAAAATTTTCTTTCGTGATTCAGATAGAGCATGCAATTTTAAGCAACTTTCTAATTTGCTCCTATTATCATTATTTCTTCGTTGTCTTGCTATCTTTATTTGAAAAATAAGGCATATAAGCAATTTTTGTGGCTCAGAACCCTGGACAGCACTTGTTTATTGGCTGTTGGATTTATCCACCAATCAGCAAGAACAACCCAGGTTGTTCACCAAAAATAAGCCGGCACCTAAACTTACATTCTTACTTTTCAAATAAAGATACCAAGAGAATGAAGAAAAATTGATAATAGGAGTAAATTGTAAAGCTGCTTGAAAATGCATGCGCTATCTGAATCACTAAAGAAAAAATTTGGGTTCAGTGTCCCTTTAAGCTTGTTTTCTGCAAGACCCGTGTTATCTTTTTATTTTAAACTTAGTCTTTTTTTATCTTCATGGGATGGTAATGATACACATTTTGATGGTATTTTTATGTTAATACAGTTTATAGTTTGCATCTTCAACTGTGCTAAGATTTGCTGCAGTTATCTTGCAGTTTGTATCTTCACCAGTGCTAAGATTTGCTGCATTTATCTTACAGTTTGCAGCTTCATCAGTGCTAAGATTTGCTGCAGTTATATTATAGTTTGCAGCTTTACCAGTGCTAAGATTTGCTGCAGTTATAGTGCAGTTTGCAGCTTCACCAGTGCTAATATTTGCTGCAGTTATAGTGCAGTTTGCAGCTTCACCAGTGCTAAGATTTGCTGCAGTTATCTTACAGTTTGCAGCTTCACCAGTACTAAGATTTGCTGCAGTTATAGTGCAGTTTGCAGCTTCACCAGTGCTAAGATTTGCTGCAGTTATCTTACAGTTTGCAGCTTCACCAGTGCTAAGATTTGCTGCAGTTATAGTGCAGTTTGCAGCTTCACCAGTACTAAGATTTGCTGCAGTTATAGTGCAGTTTGCAGCTTCACCAGTGCTAAGATTTGCTGCAGTTATCTTACAGTTTGCAGCTTCACCAGTTCTAAGATTTGCTGCAGTTATAGTGCAGTTTGCAGCTTCACCAGTGCTAAGATTTGCTGCAGTTATCTTACAGTTTGCAGCTTCACCAGTGCTAAGATTTGCTGCAGTTATCTTACAGTTTTCAGCTTCACCAGTGCTAAGAGTTGCTGCAGTTATCTTGCAGTTTGCAGCTTCACCAGTGCTAGGATTTGCTGCAGTTATAGTGCAGTTTGCAGCTTCACCAGTGCTAAGATTTGCTGCAGTTATAGTGCAGTTTGCAGCTTCACCAGTGCTAAGATTTGCTGCAGTTATCTTGCAGTTTGCAGCTTCACCAGTGCTAGGATTTGCTGCAGTTATAGCGCATTTTGCAGCTTCACCAGTGGTAAGATTTGCTGCAGTTATCTTACAGTTTGCAGCTTCGCCAGTGCTAAGATTTGCTGCAGTTATAGTGCAGTTTGCAGCTTCACCAGTGCTAAGATTTGCTGCAGTTATCTTACAGTTTGCAGCTTTGCCACTGCTAAGATTTGCTGCAGTTATCTTACAGTTTGCAGCTTCACCGGTACTAAGACTTGCTGCAGTTATCTTGCAGTTTGCAGCTTCACCAGTGCTAAGATTTGCTGCACTTATATAGCAGTTTGCAGCTTCACCGGTACTAAGATTTGCTGCAGTTATAGTGCAGTTTGCAGCTTCACCAGTGCTAAGATTTGCTGCATTTATCTTACAGTTTGCAGCTTCATCAGTGCTAAGATTTGCTGCAGTTATATTATTGTTTGCAGCTTTACCAGTGCTAAGATTTGCTGCAGTTATAGTGCAGTTTGCAGCTTCACCAGTGCTAAGATTTGCTGCAGTTATAGTGCAGTTTGCAGCTTCACCAGTTCTAAGATTTGCTGCAGTTATAGTGCAGTTTGCAGCTTCGCCAGTGCTAAGATTTGCTGCAGTTATAGTGCAGTTTGCAGCTTCACCAGTGCTAAGATTTGCTGCAGTTATAGTGCAGTTTGCAGCTTCACCAGTTCTAAGATTTGCTGCAGTTATCTTGCAGTTTGCAGCTTCACCAGTGCTAGGATTTGCTGCAGTTATAGTGCAGTTTGCAGCTTCACCAGTTCTAAGATTTGCTGCAGTTATCTTGCAGTTTGCAGCTTCACCAGTGCTAGGATTTGCTGCAGTTATAGTGCATTTTGCAGCTTCACCAGTGCTAAGATTTGCTGCAGTTATCTTACAGTTTGCAGCTTCGCCAGTGCTAAGATTTGCTGCAGTTATAGTGCAGTTTGCAGCTTCACCAGTGCTAAGATTTGCTGCAGTTATCTTACAGTTTGCAGCTTCACCGGTACTAAGACTTGCTGCAGTTATCTTGCAGTTTGCAGCTTCACCAGTGCTAAGATTTGCTGCAGTTATCTTATAGTTTGCAGCTTCGCCAATTCTAAGATTTGCTGCAGTTATGTTGCAGTTTGCAGCTTCACCAGTGCTAGGATTTGCTGCAGTTATAGTGCAGTTTGCAGCTTCACCAGTGCTAAGATTTGCTGCAGTTATCTTGCAGTTTGCAGCTTCACCAGTGCTAGGATTTGCTGCAGTTATAGTGCATTTTGCAACTTCACCAGTGCTAAGATTTGCTGCAGTTATCTTGCAGTTTGCAGCTTTGCCACTGCTAAGATTTGCTGCAGTTATCTTACAGTTTGCAGCTTCACCGGTACTAAGATTTGCTGCAATCTTGCAGTTTCGCTACTGCTAAGATTTGCTGCAGTTATCTTGCAGTTTGCAGCTTCACCAGTGCTAAGATTTGCTGCAGTAATAGTGCAGTTTGCAGCTTCACCAGTGCTAAGATTTGCTGCAGTTATAGTGCAGTTTGCAGCTTCACCAATGCTAAGATTTGCTGCAGTTATCTTACAGTTTGCAGCTTCGCCAGTGCTAAGATTTGCTGCAGTTATAGTGCAGTTTGCAGCTTCACCAGTGCTAAGATTTGCTGCAGTTATCTTGAGGTTTGCAGCTTCGCCAGTGCTAAGATTTGCTGCAGTTATAGTGCAGTTTGCAGCTTCACCAGTGCTAAGAGTTGCTGCAGTTATCTTACAGTTTGCAGCTTCACCAGTGCTAAGATTTGCTGCAGTTATCTTGAGGTTTGCAGCTTCGCCAGTGCTAAGATTTGCTGCAGTTATAGTGCAGTTTGCAGCTTCACCAGTGCTAAGAGTTGCTGCAGTTATCTTACAGTTTGCAGCTTCACCAGTGCTAAGATTTGCTGCACTTATATAGCAGTTTGCAGCTTCACCAGTGCTAAGATTTGCTGCAGTTATCTTGCAGTTTGCAGCTTTACCAGTGCTAAGATTTGCTGCAGTAATAGTGCAGTTTGCAGCTTCACCAGTGCTAAGATTTGCTGCAGTTATAGTGCAGTTTGCAGCTTCGCCAGTGCTAAGATTTGCTACAGTTATCTTGCAGTTTGCAGCTTCACCAGTGCTAAGATTTGCTGCAGTTATCTTACAGTTTGCAGCTTCACCGGTACTAAGATTTGCTGCAGTTATAGTGCAGTTTGCAGCTTCACCAGTGCTAAGATTTGCTGCAGTTATCTTGCAGTTTTGCCACTGCTAAGATTTACTGCAGTTATCTTGCAGTTTGCAGCTTCACCAGTGCTAAGATTTGCTGCAGTTATAGTGCAGTTTGCAGCTTCACCAGTGCTAAGATTTGCTGCATTTATATAGCAGTTTGCAGCTTCACCAGTGCTAAGATTTGCTGCAGTTATCTTGCAGTTTGCAGCTTCACCAGTGCTAAGATTTGCTGCAGTTATCTTATAGTTTGCAGCTTCACCAGTGCTAAGATTTGCTGCAGTTATAGTGCAGTTTGCAGCTTCACCAGTGCTAAGATTTGCTGCAGTTATAGTGCAGTTTGCAGCTTCACCAGTGCTAAGATTTGCTGCAGTTATCTTGCAGTTTGCAGCTTCACCAGTGCTAAGATTTGCTGCAGTTATCTTACAGTTTGCAGCTTCACCAGTGCTAAGATTTGCTGCAGTTATCTTGCAGTTTGCAGCTTCGCCAGTGCTAATATTTGCTGCAGTTATAGTGCAGTTTGCAGCTTCACCAGTGCTAAGATTTGCTGCAGTTATCTTGCAGTTTGCAGCTTCACCAGTGCTAAGATTTGCTGCAGTTATCTTACAGTTTGCAGCTTCGCCAGTGCTAATATTTGCTGCAGTTATAGTGCAGTTTGCAGCTTCGCCAGTGCTAAGATTTGCTGCAGTTATAGTGCAGTTTGCAGCTTCACCTGTGCTAAGATTTGCTGCAGTTATCTTATAGTTTGCAGCTTCAACAGTGCTAAGATTTGCTGCAGTTATAGTGCAGTTTGCAGCTTCGCCAGTGCTAAGACTTGCTGCAGTTATCTTGCAGTTTGCAGCTTCACCAGTGCTAGGATTTGCTGCAGTTATAGTGCATTTTGCAGCTTCACCAGTGCTAAGATTTGCTGCAGTTATCTTGCAGTTTGCAGCTTTGCCACTGCTAAGATTTGCTGCAGTTATCTTACAGTTTGCAGC
Organism: Bombina bombina; assembly: GCF_027579735.1. Classification (NCBI taxonomy): domain Eukaryota; kingdom Metazoa; phylum Chordata; class Amphibia; order Anura; family Bombinatoridae; genus Bombina; species Bombina bombina. Next base: position 60,421,369 of record NC_069509.1, read on the forward strand.
TTCACCGGTACTAAGATTTGCTGCAATCTTGCAGTTTCGCTACTGCTAAGATTTGCTGCAGTTATCTTGCAGTTTGCAGCTTCACCAGTGCTAAGATTTGCTGCAGTTATAGTGCAGTTTGCAGCTTCACCAGTGCTAAGATTTGCTGCAGTTATAGTGCAGTTTGCAGCTTCACCAGTGCTAAGATTTGCTGCAGTTATCTTACAGTTTGCAGCTTCGCCAGTGCTAAGATTTGCTGCAGTTATAGTGCAGTTTGCAGCTTCACCAGTGCTAAGATTTGCTGCAGTTATCTTGAGGTTTGCAGCTTCGCCAGTGCTAAGATTTGCTGCAGTTATAGTGCAGTTTGCAGCTTCACCAGTGCTAAGAGTTGCTGCAGTTATCTTACAGTTTGCAGCTTCACCAGTGCTAAGATTTGCTGCAGTTATCTTGAGGTTTGCAGCTTCGCCAGTGCTAAGATTTGCTGCAGTTATAGTGCAGTTTGCAGCTTCACCAGTGCTAAGAGTTGCTGCAGTTATCTTGCAGTTTGCAGCTTCACCAGTGCTAAGATTTGCTGCAGTTATCTTGAGGTTTGCAGCTTCGCCAGTGCTAAGATTTGCTGCAGTTATAGTGCAGTTTGCAGCTTCACCAGTGCTAAGAGTTGCTGCAGTTATCTTACAGTTTGCAGCTTCACCAGTGCTAAGATTTGCTGCACTTATATAGCAGTTTGCAGCTTCACCAGTGCTAAGATTTGCTGCAGTTATCTTGCAGTTTGCAGCTTCACCAGTGCTAAGATTTGCTGCAATCTTGCAGTTTCGCTACTGCTAAGATTTGCTGCAGTTATCTTGCAGTTTGCAGCTTTACCAGTGCTAAGATTTGCTGCAGTAATAGTGCAGTTTGCAGCTTCACCAGTGCTAAGATTTGCTGCAGTTATAGTGCAGTTTGCAGCTTCGCCAGTGCTAAGATTTGCTACAGTTATCTTGCAGTTTGCAGCTTCACCAGTGCTAAGATTTGCTGCAGTTATCTTACAGTTTGCAGCTTCACCGGTACTAAGATTTGCTGCAGTTATAGTGCAGTTTGCAGCTTCACCAGTGCTAAGATTTGCTGCAGTTATCTTGCAGTTTTGCCACTGCTAAGATTTACTGCAGTTATCTTGCAGTTTGCAGCTTCACCAGTGCTAAGATTTGCTGCAGTTATCTTGCAGTTTTCAGCTTCACCAGTGCTAAGATTTGCTGCAGTTATAGTGCAGTTTGCAGCTTCACCAGTGCTAAGATTTGCTGCAGTTATCTTACAGTTTGCAGCTTCGCCAGTGCTAATATTTGCTGCAGTTATAGTGCAGTTTGCAGCTTCGCCAGTGCTAAGATTTGCTGCAGTTATAGTGCAGTTTGCAGCTTCACCAGTGCTAAGATTTGCTGCAGTTATCTTATAGTTTGCAGCTTCACCAGTGCTAAGATTTGCTGCAGTTATAGTGCAGTTTGCAGCTTCACCAGTGCTAAGATTTGCTGCAATCTTGCAGTTTCGCTACTGCTAAGATTTGCTGCAGTTATCTTGCAGTTTGCAGCTTTACCAGTGCTAAGATTTGCTGCAGTAATAGTGCAGTTTGCAGCTTCACCAGTGCTAAGATTTGCTGCAGTTATAGTGCAGTTTGCAGCTTCGCCAGTGCTAAGATTTGCTACAGTTATCTTGCAGTTTGCAGCTTCACCAGTGCTAAGATTTGCTGCAGTTATCTTACAGTTTGCAGCTTCACCGGTACTAAGATTTGCTGCAGTTATAGTGCAGTTTGCAGCTTCACCAGTGCTAAGATTTGCTGCAGTTATCTTGCAGTTTTGCCACTGCTAAGATTTACTGCAGTTATCTTGCAGTTTGCAGCTTCACCAGTGCTAAGATTTGCTGCAGTTATCTTGCAGTTTTCAGCTTCACCAGTGCTAAGATTTGCTGCAGTTATAGTGCAGTTTGCAGCTTCACCAGTGCTAAGATTTGCTGCAGTTATCTTACAGTTTGCAGCTTCGCCAGTGCTAATATTTGCTGCAGTTATAGTGCAGTTTGCAGCTTCGCCAGTGCTAAGATTTGCTGCAGTTATAGTGCAGTTTGCAGCTTCACCAGTGCTAAGATTTGCTGCAGTTATCTTATAGTTTGCAGCTTCAACAGTGCTAAGATTTGCTGCAGTTATAGTGCAGTTTGCAGCTTCGCCAGTGCTAAGACTTGCTGCAGTTATCTTGCAGTTTGCAGCTTCACCAGTGCTAGGATTTGCTGCAGTTATAGTGCATTTTGCAGCTTCACCAGTGCTAAGATTTGCTGCAGTTATCTTGCAGTTTGCAGCTTTGCCACTGCTAAGATTTGCTGCAGTTATCTTACAGTTTGCAGCTTCACCGGTACTAAGATTTGCTGCAATCTTGCAGTTTCGCTACTGCTAAGATTTGCTGCAGTTATCTTGCAGTTTGCAGCTTCACCAGTGCTAAGATTTGCTGCAGTTATAGTGCAGTTTGCAGCTTCACCAGTGCTAAGATTTGCTGCAGTTATAGTGCAGTTTGCAGCTTCACCAGTGCTAAGATTTGCTGCATTTATCTTACAGTTTGCAGCTTCATCAGTGCTAAGATTTGCTGCAGTTATATTATAGTTTGCAGCTTTACCAGTGCTAAGATTTGCTGCAGTTATCTTGAAGTTTGCAGCTTCGCCAGTGCTAAGATTTGCTGCAGTTATAGTGCAGTTTGCAGCTTCACCAGTGCTAAGAGTTGCTGCAGTTATCTTACAGTTTGCAGCTTCACCAGTGCTAAGATTTGCTGCACTTATATAGCAGTTTGCAGATTCACCAGTGCTAAGATTTGCTGCAGTTATCTTGCAGTTTGCAGCTTCACCAGTGCTAAGGTTTGCTGCAATCTTGCAGTTTCGCTACTGCTAAGATTTGCTGCAGTTATCTTGCAGTTTGCAGCTTTACCAGTGCTAAGATTTGCTGCAGTAATAGTGCAGTTTGCAGCTTCACCAGTGCTAAGATTTGCTGCAGTTATAGTGCAGTTTGCAGCTTCACCAGTGCTAAGATTTGCTGCAGTTATCTTACAGTTTGCAGCTTCACCGGTACTAAGATTTGCTGCAGTTATAGTGCAGTTTGCAGCGTCACCAGTGCTAAGATTTGCTGCAGTTATCTTACAGTTTGCAGCTTCACCAGTGCTAAGATTTTCTGCAGTTATCTTGCAGTTTGCAGCTTCGCCAGTGCTAAGATTTGCTGCAGTTATAGTGCAGTTTGCAGCTTCGCCAGTGCTAAGATTTGCTGCAGTTATAGTGCAGTTTGCAGCTTCACCAGTGCTAAGATTTGCTGCAGTTATCTTGCAGTTTGCAGCTTCACCAGTGCTAAGATTTGCTGCAGTTATCTTACAGTTTGCAGCTTCACCAGTGCTAAGATTTGCTGCAGTTATCTTGCAGTTTGCAGCTTCACCAGTGCTAAGATTTGCTGCAGTTATCTTGCAGTTTGCAGCTTCACCAGTGCTAAGATTTGCTGCAGTTATCTTACAGTTTGCAGCTTCACCAGTGCTAAGATTTTCTGCAGTTATCTTGCAGTTTGCAGCTTCGCCAGTGCTAAGATTTGCTGCAGTTATAGTGCAGTTTGCAGCTTCACCAGTGCTAAGATTTGCTGCAGTTATCTTGCAGTTTGCAGCTTCACCAGTGCTAAGATTTGCTGCAGTTATCTTGCAGTTTGCAGCTTCACCAGTGCTAAGATTTGCTGCAGTTATCTTACAGTTTGCAGCTTCACCAGTGCTAAGATTTGCTGCAGTTATCTTGCAGTTTGCAGCTTCACCAGTGCTAAGATTTGCTGCAGTTATCTTACAGTTTGCAGCTTCATCAGTGCTAAGATTTGCTGCAGTTATCTTACAGTTTACAGCTTCACCAGTGCTAAGATTTGCTGCAGTTATCTTACAGTTTGCAGCTTCACCAGTGCTAAGATTTGCTGCAGTTATAGTGCAGTTTGCAGCTTCACCAGTGCTAAGATTTGCTGCAGTTATCTTACAGTTTGCAGCTTCGCCAGTGCTAATATTTGCTGCAGTTATAGTGCAGTTTGCAGCTTCGCCAGTGCTAAGATTTGCTGCAGTTATAGTGCAGTTTGCAGCTTCACCAGTGCTAAGATTTGCTGCAGTTATCTTATAGTTTGCAGCTTCAACAGTGCTAAGATTTGCTGCAGTTATAGTGCAGTTTGCAGCTTCGCCAGTGCTAAGACTTGCTGCAGTTATCTTGCAGTTTGCAGCTTCACCAGTGCTAGGATTTGCTGCAGTTATAGTGCATTTTGCAGCTTCACCAGTGCTAAGATTTGCTGCAGTTATCTTGCAGTTTGCAGCTTTGCCACTGCTAAGATTTGCTGCAGTTATCTTACAGTTTGCAGCTTCACCGGTACTAAGATTTGCTTCAATCTTGCAGTTTCGCTACTGCTAAGATTTGCTGCAGTTATCTTGCAGTTTGCAGCTTCACCAGTGCTAAGATTTGCTGCAGTTATAGTGCAGTTTGCAGCTTCACCAGTGCTAAGATTTGCTGCAGTTATAGTGCAGTTTGCAGCTTCACCAGTGCTAAGATTTGCTGCATTTATCTTACAGTTTGCAGCTTCATCAGTGCTAAGATTTGCTGCAGTTATATTATAGTTTGCAGCTTTACCAGTGCTAAGATTTGCTGCAGTTATCTTTAAGTTTGCAGCTTCGCCAGTGCTAAGATTTGCTGCAGTTATAGTGCAGTTTGCAGCTTCACCAGTGCTAAGAGTTGCTGCAGTTATCTTACAGTTTGCAGCTTCACCAGTGCTAAGATTTGCTGCACTTATATAGCAGTTTGCAGATTCACCAGTGCTAAGATTTGCTGCAGTTATCTTGCAGTTTGCAGCTTCACCAGTGCTAAGGTTTGCTGCAATCTTGCAGTTTCGCTACTGCTAAGATTTGCTGCAGTTATCTTGCAGTTTGCAGCTTTACCAGTGCTAAGATTTGCTGCAGTAATAGTGCAGTTTGCAGCTTCACCAGTGCTAAGATTTGCTGCAGTTATAGTGCAGTTTGCAGCTTCACCAGTGCTAAGATTTGCTGCAGTTATCTTACAGTTTGCAGCTTCACCGGTACTAAGATTTGCTGCAGTTATAGTGCAGTTTGCAGCGTCACCAGTGCTAAGATTTGCTGCAGTTATCTTACAGTTTGCAGCTTCACCAGTGCTAAGATTTTCTGCAGTTATCTTGCAGTTTGCAGCTTCGCCAGTGCTAAGATTTGCTGCAGTTATAGTGCAGTTTGCTGCTTCGCCAGTGCTAAGATTTGCTGCAGTTATAGTGCAGTTTGCAGCTTCACCAGTGCTAAGATTTGCTGCAGTTATCTTGCAGTTTGCAGCTTCACCAGTGCTAAGATTTGCTGCAGTTATCTTACAGTTTGCAGCTTCACCAGTGCTAAGATTTGCTGCAGTTATCTTGCAGTTTGCAGCTTCACCAGTGCTAAGATTTGCTGCAGTTATCTTGCAGTTTGCAGCTTCACCAGTGCTAAGATTTGCTGCAGTTATCTTACAGTTTGCAGCTTCACCAGTGCTAAGATTTTCTGCAGTTATCTTGCAGTTTGCAGCTTCGCCAGTGCTAAGATTTGCTGCAGTTATAGTGCAGTTTGCAGCTTCACCAGTGCTAAGATTTGCTGCAGTTATCTTGCAGTTTGCAGCTTCACCAGTGCTAAGATTTGCTGCAGTTATCTTGCAGTTTGCAGCTTCACCAGTGCTAAGATTTGCTGCAGTTATCTTACAGTTTGCAGCTTCACCAGTGCTAAGATTTGCTGCAGTTATCTTGCAGTTTGCAGCTTCACCAGTGCTAAGATTTGCTGCAGTTATCTTACAGTTTACAGCTTCACCAGTGCTAAGATTTGCTGCAGTTATCTTACAGTTTACAGCTTCACCGGTACTAAGATTTGCTGCAGTTATAGTGCAGTTTGCAGCTTCACCAGTGCTAAGATTTGCTGCAGTTATCTTACAGTTTACAGCTTCACCAGTGCTAAGATTTGCTGCAGTTATCTTACAGTTTACAGCTTCACCGGTACTAAGATTTGCTGCAGTTATCTTACAGTTTACAGCTTCACCGGTACTAAGATTTGCTGCAGTTATCTTACAGTTTACAGCTTCACCAGTGCTAAGATTTGCTGCAGTTATCTTACAGTTTGCAGCTTCACCAGTGCTAAGATTTGCTGCAGTTATCTTACAGTTTGCAGCTTCACCAGTGCTAAGATTTGCTGCAGTTATCTTACTGTTTGCAGCTTCACCAGTGCTAAGATTTGCTGCACTTATATAGCAGTTTGCAGCTTCACCAGTGCTAAGATTTGCTGCAGTTATCTTACAGTTTGCAGCTTCACCAGTGCTAAGATTTGCTGCAGTTATCTTACAGTTTGCAGCTTCACCAGTGCTAAGATTTGCTGCACTTATATAGCAGTTTGCAGCTTCACCAGTGCTAAGATTTGCTGCAGTTATCTTACAGTTTGCAGCTTCACCAGTGCTAAGATTTGCTGCACTTATATAGCAGTTTGCAGCTTCACCAGTGCTAAGATTTGCTGCACTTATATAGCAGTTTGCAGCTTCACCAGTGCTAAGATTTGCTGCAGTTATCTTACAGTTTGCGTGCTGCTGGGACAGTTCCATTACAGTTTCCTGTGCCTTACTCTGCTGGGCTACGATCACATATACCACTATGAACTGCGGTTAGCATGTCAGTTGCTTACTCTCTGTCCCCTACTTTTCTGCAGATGTCGTTGAAGGTTTTAGATGCAGTGGTTTGTTACAACTGTCTTCCATCAGAAAGCATTCCCACTTTTGTCATCACCCTGTGCCGGACCATTAATGTTAAGGAGCTGTGTGAGCCGTGCTGGAAGGTTAGTAGCTAGAGACATTATTAGGTGGTGTATGTGTACAGAGGTGATGGGTGGTGGTGTATATGTACAGAGGTGATGGGTAATAGGCATGTGCATTAATCCGGGCTTTATTTGTCAGTGAAACAAAACCAAAAGTTGCCACGTTTTGCAGCATTTAGCTAGTTTTGTATTTATTTAACCCCTTAGTGACCACAGCACTTTTCAATTTTCTTACCGTTTGGGACCAGGGCTATTTTTACATTTCTGCGGTGTTTGTGTTTAGCTGTATTTTCCTCTTACTCATTTACTGTACCCACACATATTATATACTGTTAAATGGACTTTCTAAAGATACCATTATTTTCATCATCCTATTATATAAAAGGCCAAGTGTGTTTGTCCGAAGCTGTTAATCGCAGTAGAGACAGCACAAGGACAAACACACCTGGCCTTACCTGACAATCCATGCTGTTTGCGGGGAAAGTGGGCGTAGTCGGGCGGGACAGTGGGCAGGCACGGGCTGTTTGGGGGCGGGGCCAGGGGCGGGCATGGTCGGCGAGACAGAGAGGGGAGAGAAATAGAAAGAGAGGGGAAGAGACAAAAAGATAGGAATTAGGAAAGAGCTAAAGAGAGGGGGAAGAGCAGAAGAGAGGGGAAAGTGCAAAAGAGGGGGGAGAGAGAGAGCAAAAGAGAGGGGGGGGAGAGAGAGCAAAAAAAAAATGGAGAGAGAGCAAAAAAAAAGGAGAAAGAGAGACAGAGCAAAAGAGAGGGGGGAGAGAGAGGGAGCAAAAGAGAGGGGGGAGAGAGCAAAAGAGAGGGGGGAGAGAAAGCAAAAGAGAGGGGGGAGAGAAAGCAAAAGAGAGAGGGGAGAGGGAGCAAAAGAGAGAGGGGAGCGAGAGATCAAAAGAGAGGGGGAGAGAGCGCAAAAGAGAGGGGGAGAGAGCGAGCAAGGGGTGGGACCGCTGTACTGCAAAAAATGGCCTGTGTGAACGGGCTTTAGGACTAGTATATTATAATTTACTAAAAAAAATGTGATGAAAAAAAACACGCCTTTTCTAACTTTGACCCCCAAATCTGTTACACATCTACAAACACCAAAAAACACCCATGCTAAATAGTTTCTAAATTTTGTCCTGAGTTTAAAAATACCCAACATTTTCTTTGCTTTTTTTGCAAGTTATAGGGCAATAAATACAAATAGCACTTTGCTATTTCCAAACTATTTTTTTTTTTCAAAATTAGCGATAGTTACATTGGAGCACTGATATCTGTCAGGAATCCCTGAATATCCGTTGATATGTATATATTTTTTTTTAGTAGACAACCCAAAGTATTGATCTAGGCCCATTTTGGTATATTTCCACCGCCAAATGCAATCAAATAAAAAAATTGTTCTCTTTTTTACAAACTTTAGGTTTTTCATTGAAATTATTTACAAACAGCTTGTGCAATTATAGCATAAATGGTTGTAAATGCTTCTCTGGGATCCCCTTTGTTCAGAAATAGCAGACATATATGGCTTTGGCATTGCTTTTTGGTAATTAGAATGCCGCTAAATGCCACTGCACACCACACGTGTATAATACCCAGCAGTGAAGTGGTTAATTAGTGAGCTTGTAGGGTTAATTTTAGCTTTAGTGTAGTGTATTAGACAACCCAAAGTACTGATCTAGGCCCATTTTGGTATATTTCATGCCACCATTTCACCGCCAAATGCAATCAAATAAAATAAAAAAATTGTTCACTTTTTTACAAACTTTAGGTTTCTCACTGAAATTATTTACAAACAGCTTGTGCAATTATGGCACAAATAGTTGTAAATACTTCTCTGGGATCCCCTTTGTTCAGAAATAGCAGACATATATAGCTTTGGCATTGCTTTTTGGTATTAGAAGGCCGCTAAATGCCGCTGCGCACCACAGTGGTATTATGCCCAGCAGTGAAGGCTTGTAGGGTTAAGGTAACTTTTAGGGTTAATTTTAGCTTTAGTGTAGAGATCAGCCTCCCACCGGACACATCCCACCCCCTGATCCCTCCCTGACCCCTCTCAAACAGCTCTCTTTCCTCCCCCACCTCACAATTGTCCCTGCCATCTTAAGTACTGGCAGAAAGTCTGCCAGTACTAAAATAAAAGGCTTTTTATTTTTTTTAAAAACTATATATATATATATATATATATATATTCTGCAGTGTAGGATCCCCCCTTAGCCCCCAACCTCCCTGATCTCCCCCCCCCCCAACAGCTCTCTAATCCTCCCCCCTCTACCTATTTGCCGCCATCTTGGGTACTGGCAGCTGTCTGCTAGTACCCAGTTTGCCATACAATTAGCTTTTTTTTCTTCCTAAATGGAAAGAGTACACAGCTGCATTCATTACTTTTGGGAAATAAGAACCTGGCTACCAGGAGTAGGCAAAGACACCCCAGCCAAAGGCTTAAAGGGGCAGTATACACTCATTTTCATTTAACTGCATGTAATAGACACTACTATAAAGAATAAGATGCACAGATACTGATATAAAAATCCAGTATAAAATGGTTTAAAAACGTACTTAGAAGCTTTCAGTTTAGCTCTGTTGAAAAGGCAGTTGGAAAGCCCACTGCAAGTTGGAAATAAGACCCTCCCCCCCTCCCCCTTCTTTTGCATATGAAAAGACCCTTTACACAAACAGGAGCAAGCTGGAGAAGGTAGCTGACGGTATTCTCATAAAACTTTGGGGCTTGGTTAGGAGTCTGAAAATCAGAGCAATGTTATTTAAAAATAAGCAAAATTATCAATTTTAAAAAAACAACAACTTTATGGGCTTAATAAATAGATAATCTACAAAACATTTATGCAAAGAAAAAATGAGTGTATAATGGCCCTTTAAAGGGAAACTAAACCCAACAATTTTCTTTCTTGATTCAGATAGAGAAAACAAATTTAAACAACATTACAATTAACTTCTATTATTTATTTTGCTTCATTTTTTAGATATCTATAGTTGAAGACAAAAGACATGCACATGGGTGAGCCAATCACATGAGGCTTCTATGTGCAGCAACCAATCAGCAGCTACTGAGCCTATCTAGATATGCATTTCAGCAAAGAATATCAAGATAATAAAACAAATTAGATAATGGAAGTAAAGTAGAAAGTTGTTTAAAATTGCATGCTCTTTCTAAATCATGAAAGAAAAAATGTGGGTTTCATGACCCTTTAAATACTCCTCCCACTTCCCTCATCCCCCAGTCATTCTTTGCCTTTCATCCCAGGAGGTTGGCAGAGAAGTGTCAGAAGTTTGTTTTGTCTCTTATGGAGGGTAGTACTCTTCGACATGGGACGGGAGCTTTAAGTAATCCTATCAGTCTCTCAGTGAGAGCATGGGTGAAAATTAGAGTCCGGAGATGCAGGGAGAGTCTTTCTGTGAAACCATCCCGACTCATATTAACAGCTCCACAAGCAATCAGCGTTGTCGAACTTCGCTTTGCTGCCTGCTTTCTTCTCTCAAGTCAATGGCGGAGGCGCTGCTACTATTTGTCACACTTGAAGGGCCGTGTTCCTGTTCCACGGCGTAGATTCCGGTAAGATCGTTTTTTATTTTACTTCATCAGAATGTACTGTAACTTATTATGTTTTCCCGTAAGGAACTATCTTGCAGGACTTATTAAGTATATTTATAGGGCCTCAGTGAGGCTCCTTTGGTATCTTGGGATCGAGAGTTAATATCTCTCGTGGGGGATTATTGAACAGGGTTTTTTTTAATCATGTTTGTTATGTGATTCAATCTGCTTATGTGTAGTGTTAACTGGGCTCTTGGCTTAGAACATAAAGGCCTTTGGAAGTGATGCAACCTTATGGTTGGGTGCGCTTTTTTTGGACTGTAAGGTTTAACTTGTGACTGGACGTGTTTACGTTCTGGTCTTCCATTTCCGCTCACATTATTATTTGTGTGTTTTCTTGTTTTTCTTTAGAAGTTCAGCTGAGCACTCTAAAAGGATCCGTATGGCTGGGAGAATTATGTCAGTCCTTATTCAGCATTCAATCTGGTGACCGGGTCAGTGGAGTTCCGCTGCGTCACTCTCTCTTTGCTCTGATTTCCTCGGGGCCTAGAGTTTCTTTCCTCTCTTGGGAGGATTGGGGGATTAGCGCCTCCTTACCGTTGTTTTGAGTGGTTTGGCCTTCTAAGGCTCTGGAATTGTCCTTGGACTTGTTCCTGCTGTAGTTCTCTTTTTGAGACCTTTTGAACTTCGTCCATTTCTCGGGTCCCTTAGGGGGACCTGGTTCCCTTCGGGAGTTGGTTCCTTTGTAGGGACATGGGCAGTGTGGTCTCCTTGAGCTCTGTTTATGGTTTCTTCCCCGGTGCTGGGGGATGCTCCACATCCTTCTTTCATCTTCTCCTCTGATTTTATGGGGGTGATGTGGAGATTAGCCTTTGTTCGAGTGACTTTGTTCTCGAGGTATCCCCTTGTTCTTGGTCATCATGTGGCTGTTGCCGCCTAGGGCTCTAATGACCTTGTTTCGGTCTTTGCCTCCTTAGCTCCTTAGAGCGTTGGACTCTTGCAAGGGGTGGTCTCGTCTTTTGGTCGGGATTTGCGAGTTTTTCTCGTTGTCCTCTTTACTTTAGACATTATATGGTTATCTCCCGGGGGTCTGGTATTATATCATACGGGGGGTTTCAGTTTCCGGGTTCTTGTTTGTTTGGGGGCTCGGACCTCTACTCGCTCTGGTTCTTCCGGTGGCTGAGGTTCTCACTCAGTGTTTCCTTTGTGGATCCCGTTGAGGGTTGTACCGGACTGTTAGGATCTAGAGCTGGTCCGGGGTTCCCCAGTTCCAGGAAACTTGGGCGGTTTCTTTGGTTGGACTAGTTGAACTGGTTCAGTTGGCCAGGTTTTTCTGGGTGCTGATGCCCCTTGGGCTTGCCTTTCGCCTATCGGTCGGTTTCCCTTGGTCGGCTTGCTGAAATAGTGTGATGGCTTCGCTGCTCTGCAAGCAAAAGGTTTGCTGTGAAACCACTGCAGCTATGGCACCTTGTCTGTGTGCTAGCCAGTTAAATTCTCAGGGGATTCCTTCCAGGTCAGGGCGTTGGAGATTTGTTCTCTCGGTTCAGCCTATGGCTGTGTCATGGGCGCAGGTGCTCTGTCCTTACAGCCCGTTTGCCGACCCCCTTTGTCTTGGGTGGAGCTTATATCCTTTTTTCGGAAGTGTGGTCCCTATCTTAGGGCTTCTCCTGTCTTCAGGAGGTTGGGACAGACGGGTTAACCTATTTCGGGGAGAGAGAGAGCTCTCTGGGTTGTTCTGTCCATTTGGAGAGTTGCTGACTCCGCCTTGAGTCTATGTTGGGCCTTTAGCTAGATCTCTAGGTCTACGGCCTTGTCGAGGGTCTCCATGTGGTGTTTCGGGTTGGCACCCAAGCACTGTTGTAATGGCTTTGCCATTTTTTCAGCTCGTTTTTTGAGCTGGGGTTTTTCTGGTCCCCGATGCTTGGGCTGGTCTGGCTGGAGGTAGGTCCTGAGATTTGTTGTTCTTCTCAGATCTTGGGGGAGCATTGGTGCTCGTTGAGGTTCTGGGCTCTCCTTTTATTTTCGAGACCTATGTGTAGGTCTGGCAGTTTCGGTTGCCTAGAGTGTGCCTTCTATAGTGGAGGTTTAGCACTCTAAATTTTGGTAGCCGTTTCTAGCAAGTATTTCTTCTGTGTCATCCTGAGGATGGCTCCGTGTTCTTGTCTCAGGTGTTTACCTTCGCCTGGGTCTGCTGCAGGTAATTTTGCCTGAATTATTCAGGGTCCTGAGTTCGGATGATGTTTGGCCTCCGTTTTCAGTTGTTCCTAGGCGCTGGTTGACTTGCTGCCTGGCAAGTGAAGGGTTGCTCTTTGAAACCAGCTACATCTGTTTGCGCCTTGATCGTGTGCTAGCTAGCTGTTCCAATCCTTTGCAGGATGTTGGGAGAACATTTTCTCTGTTCCGCTTCCTGGTTTTAAACCTTGTGTTTTCTCTTTGGATTGGGCGTTGCCTCCCCTTGTTGTCAGGACCCATTTAGGTCTTGCGAGCTTGGTTTGATTTGGTTTTTTTTTCCTCTTATGGAGTTTGTGGTAACCTTTCGGTTTCCATTTGGCTCTTCCTTGCCTTATTCCTTTGGGAGTTCTGGCTGGCGTTTTCTTCGCTAGTAAAGGGTGTGTGGTGGGGGACCGACTGTTGGGCGACGGTGTTTCCCTGAGGACTGTTGGCTCAGTTGTGTCTGATGTTGCAGTCTCTAGCTAGGCTTCTGGGCTATCTGCTGGTCAGTGTCCTTGGGGTCTTTTTCCTTTCTGTTTTCTCGGCTTTGGACGAAGCAGGGTTTTTTGGTTGGATAGTGGTTTTCAGGCCTGGTGCCCTCAGAATGGGCCGTCTATTGTACCCTCCTGTTTTGGCATTCAGTGTCCTCTATAGCTTGGGTATTGTTTTCCCAAAAGTAATGAATGCAGCTGTGGACTCATAGAAACATAGATATTGACGGCAGATAAGAGCCATAACCCCAGCAAGTCTGCCTGATATTACCTAACAGTATAAACTTATCTAGTTTGTAGGATAGCCTTATGCTTGTCCCATGCATTTTTAAAGTCCCCCACAGTGTTTGTTGCTACTACCTCTTGAGGAAGTTTATTCCATAAATCAATCACTCTTTCTGTAAAGAAGTGCTTCCTTAAATTACTCCTGAATCTACTACTCTTTCCACTTAGGAAGAAAAACATAAATTATGCTTACCTGATCATTTTCTTTTCTTCCGATGAAAAGAGTCCACAGCTCCCCACCCTGATATTTCTTCTACTGTTCCTTGTTCCTCGGCAGAATGACTGGGGTATGAGGGAAGTGGGAGGAGTATTTAAGCTTTTGGCTGGGGTGTCTTTGCCTCCTCCTGGTGGCCAGGGTCTTATTTCTCAAAAGTAATGAATGCAGCTGTGGACTCTTTCCATCGGAAGAAAAGAAAATTATCAGGTAAGCATAATTTATGTTTTTAATTAAAAAAAATAAATAAAAATCCAATTTTCCTGTTGTGTAGCTGCCCCCCTCCCCGAATAACCTACCCCCACCCCCTCCCAGATCCCTTAGGTAACATTTATTCCCCCCTCCCTCCTTTCCTTTACACTTTACTAGTTCCATAGTGTAGCAGTCCCACCCGCTACCCTCTACCGGATATCCTCCAGCGATGGGCCGCCTCCCAGCAATGGCTCCCACCCACCAATGATCGGCACCATCGCTGGCTGAAGCAGAGAGGGCTACCGAGTGTCTCTCTCTGCATTGGCGGGTAAAAAAAGGTATTGCAGTGATGCCTC
>NC_069509.1:60440461-60467961 GCF_027579735.1 Bombina bombina
AATCTTTATACAACAAGGTTTTATTCTCCAGCCTCTTGCATGCATTGCCCCAGTCACTGCTGCAGCGGCTTTCTGGTTCGAGTCTCTGGAGGAGGCTTTACAGGTAGAGACCCTGTTGGATGATATCCTTGACAGGCTTAAAGCTCTTAAGTTAGCCAATTCATTTATTTTTGACGCCGTTTTTCATTTAACCAAGCTTACGGCTAAAAATTCAGGTTTGGCCATTCAGGCACGTAGGGCGCTATGGCTTAAATCCTGGTCAGCTGATGTCACTTCAAAGTCTAAACTTCTCAATATCCCCTTCAAAGGGCAGACCCTATTTGGGCCTGGACTGAAGGAGATCATTTCTGATATTACTGGTGGAAAAGGCCACGCCCTTCCCCAGGATAGGTCCAACAAGTTAAGGACCAAACAGACTTATTTTCGTTCCTTTCGAAACTTCAAGAGTGGCGCAGCTTCATCTTCCTCTTCTACAAAACAAGAGGGAAATTTTTCCCAGTCCAAGCTAGTCTGGAGACCTAACCAGGCTTGGAACAAGGGGAAACAGGCCAAAAAGCCTGCTGCTGCCTCTAAGACAGCATGAAGGAGTAGCCCCCGATCCGGGACCGGATCTAGTGGGGGGCAGACTTTCTCTCTTCACCCAGGCTTGGGCAAGAGACGTCCAGGATCCCTGGGCTCTGGAGATTGTTTCCCAGGGATATCTTCTGGATTTCAAAGCTTCATCTCCAAAGGGGAGATTTCATCTCTCACAATTATCTGCAAACCAGATAAAGAGAGAGGCATTCTTGCATTGCATTCAAGACCTACTAGTTATGGGAGTGATCCACCCAGTTCCAAAGGAAGAACAGGGGCAGGGCTTCTATTCAAATCTGTTTATAGTTCCCAAGAAAGAGGGAACTTTCAGACCAATCTTGGATCTCAAGATCCTAAACAAATTTCTCAGGGTCCCATCCTTCAAGATGGAGACTATTCGAACCATCCTACCTATGATCAAGGAGGGTCAATATATGACTACCGTGGATTTAAAGGATGCTTATCTACATATTCCGATACACAGGGATCATCATCAGTTTCTCAGGTTCGCCTTCCTAGACAGGCATTACCAGTTCGTGGCTCTTCCCTTTGGGTTAGCCACGGCACCAAGAATCTTTACGAAGGTTCTAGGGTCCCTTCTGGCGGTTCTAAGACCGCGGGGTATAGCAGTAGCCCCTTACCTAGACGACATCTTTATACAGGCGTCAACTTTTCAAATCGCCAGGTCCCATACGGACATTGTTCTGGCATTCCTAAGGTCTTAAGGGTGGAAGGTGAACGAAGGAAAGAGTTCTCTCTCACCTCTCACAAGAGTTTCCTTCCTAGGAACTCTGATAGATTCAGTAGAAATGAAGATTTATCTGACAGAGGTCAGGTTGTCAAAACTTCTAACTTCCTGCCGTGCTCTTTATTCCATTTCTCGTCCGTCAGTGGCTCAGTGTATGGAGGTAATCGGTTTAATGGTAGCGGCAATGGACATTGTTCCGTTTGCCCGCCTACATCTCAGACCACTGCAACTTTGCATGCTCAATCAGTGGAATGGGGATTACACAGATTTGACCCCTCTACTAAATCTGGATCAAGAGACCAGGGATTCTCTTCTCTGGTGGCTATCTCGGGTCCATCTGTCCAAGGGAATGAGTTTCCGCAGGCCAGAATGGACTATAGTAACGACAGATGCCAGCCTTCTGGGCTGGGGTGCAGTCTGGAACTCCCTGAAGGCTCAGGGTTCGTGGACTCAGGAGGAGGCCCTCCTTCTGATAAACATTCTGGAATCAACCATCAGGGGGGAACAAGGAGCCCCCTGGCAATGTTGGAGGTTTCAAAGATAATTCTATGGGCAGAGGTTCACTCTTGCCATCTCTCAGCTATCCATATCCCAGGAGTAGAGAACTGGGAGGCGGATTTTCTAAGTCGGCAGACTTTTCATCCGAGGGAGTGGGACCTCCATCCGGAGGTATTTGCCCAGTTGATCCAACTTTGGGGCAAACCAGAACTGGATCTCATGGCGTCTCGTCAGAGCGCCAAGCTTCCTTGTTACCGGTCCAGGTCCAGGGTTCCCAAGGCAGCGCTGATAGATGCTCTAGCAGCGCCCTGGTCCTTCAGCCTGGCTTATGTGTTTCCACCGTTTCCTCTGCTCCCTTGTCTGATTGCCAAGATCAAGCAGGAGAGAGCTTCAGTGATCTTGATAGCCCCTGCATGGCCACGCAGGACTTGGTATGCAGATCTGGTGGACATGTCATCCTTTCCACCATGGACTCTGCCGCAAAGGCAGGACCTTCTACTTCAAGGTCCCTTCAAACATCCAAATCTAATTTCTCTACATCTGACTGCTTGGAGATTGAACGCTTGATTCTATCAAAGCGTTGTTTTTTTCCGAATCGGTCATTGATACCTTAATTCAGGCTCGAAAGCCTGTCACCAGGAAAATCTATCATAAGATATGGTGTAAATATCTTCATTGGTGTGAATCCAAGGGTTACTCATGGAGTAAGGTCAGGATTCCTAGGATATTATCTTTTCTCCAAG
The DNA here is from genome assembly GCF_027579735.1 of Bombina bombina. Taxonomy (NCBI): domain Eukaryota; kingdom Metazoa; phylum Chordata; class Amphibia; order Anura; family Bombinatoridae; genus Bombina; species Bombina bombina. Next base: position 60,443,024 of record NC_069509.1, read on the forward strand.
AAGGATTGGAGAAGGGTTTGTCAGCTAGTTCCTTAAAGGGACAGATTTCTGCTCTGTCTATTCTTTTGCACAAATGTCTGGCTGAGGTTCCAGACGTTCAGGCGTTTTGTCAGGCTTTAGTTAGAATCAAGTCTGTGTTTAAACCTGTTGCTCTGCCATGAAGTTTAAATTTAGTTCTTAAAGTTCTTCAAGGGGTTCCGTTTGAACCTTTGCATTCCATAGATATTAAGCTTTTATCTTGGAAAGTTCTGTTTTTAGTAGCTATCTCCTCGGCTCGAAGAGTTTCGGAGTTATCTGCTTTACAATCTGATTCCCCTTATCTGATTTTCCATGCAGATAAGGTAGTGTTACGTACCAAACCTGGGTTTCTTCCTAAGGTGGTATCTAATAAGAATATCAATCAGGAGATTGTTGTTCCTTCACTATGTCCTAATCCTTCTTCAAAGAAGGAACGTCTATTACACAATCTTGATGTGGTTCATGCTTTAAAGTTTTATTTACAATCTACGAAGGATTTTCTTCTAACATCTGCTTTGTTTGTTGTCTACTCTGGACAGAGGAGAGGCCAAAAGGCTTCGGCAACTTCTCTTTCTTTTTGGCTAAGAAGTATAATACGCTTAGCTTATGAGACTGCTGGCCAGCAGCCTCCTGAAAGAATTACAGCTCATTCTACTAGAGCAGTAGCTTCCACATGGGCTTTTAAACATGAGGCCTCTGTTGAACAGATTTGTAAGGCGGCGACTTGGTCTTCGCTTCATACCTTTTCTAAATTCTATAAATTTGATACTTTTGCTTCTTCGGAGGCTATTTTTGGGAGAAAGGTCTTACAGGCAGTGGTGCCTTCCGTTTAAGTTCCTGCCTTGTCCCTCCCTTCATCCGTGTCCTAAAGCTTTGGTATTGGTATCCCACAAGTAATGGATGAACCCGTGGACTGGATACACCTTTACAAGAGAAAACAAAATTTATGCTTACCTGATAAATTTATTTCTCTTGTGGTGTATCCAGTCCACGGCCCGCCCTGTCATTTTAAGGCAGGTGTTTTTTGTTTTTGTTTTTTTTAAACTACAGTCACCACTGCACCCTATAGTTTCTCCTTTTTTTCTTGCTTGTCTTCGGTCGAATGACTGGGGGTGGCAGTTAGGGGAGGAGCTATATAGACAGCTCTGCTGTGGGTGTCCTCTTGCAGCTTCCTGTTGGGGATAAGAATATCCCACAAGTAATGGATGAACCCGTGGACTAGATACACCACAAGAGAAATAAATTTATCAGGTAAGCATAAATTTTGTTTTTTCAGTTGCCAAAATTCACCCACCAGCTTTAGTCCCCAGACATTATAAAGTTCATTGTATTGCATTTGTTATCCGATATCTGATAAAGCCAGTTAGGGACAGATATGTAGCAGATTTAGCCATGAGAATCAGTGGGTGATTTTCAAGTTCTGCGAAGTTAGAAAATGCTAAATTACTTGAAAGGGGTAAAATAAACAATGAAAATATATTGCAGTGTTCCTGCATTAATGCATAATAAGGATAGGTACAGAGAAATCACATGCAAACCGCTGCGTCAGTCTTATTAAACGTCATCAGCACGTGACATTCCATACTTTATGTATAGTGAAGCAGAACATTTAAATCTAACCAGTAGTTAGCTCCGTCTAATTTTGCTGGTGCCAGAACTTGTCTGTTATTTTTGTCTTTGAGTCTCAGGCTTCACATATGTAAATAACCACTAACCTTGATGTTTCAGAGTCTACATGGAAGATGCCCCTTTGCTAAGGGGAGCTGTGTTCTTTGTTGGGATGGCGCTATGGGGCGCCCACAGACTCTTTTGTCTGAAGAATTCGCCCATATCTGTGCTCCCATCTTTTCTCAAGGTAAGTGGGGCAGGAATAGTAATCACGACTTCATTCTGTTCCTTAAAGGGATATAGCACCCATAATTTGTCTTTCATTAATCAGATAGAGCATGCGATCTTAAACACATTTCTAATTTACTTCTATTATTACATTTTCTTAGTTCTCTTGGTATCTTTTGTTGAAAAGCAGAGATGTAAGCTCAGGAGTGAGCACATGTCTGGAACACTATATGGCAGCAGTTTTGCAAGAATGGTGGCAGCACTATTTCCTGCCATATAGTGCTTCAGGTGCCTACCTAGGTATCTCTTCAACACAGAATACAATGGGAACGAAGCAAATTTGAAAATAGAAGTAAATTGGATTTTTTTTTTAAATTGTGTCCTCTGTCTGAGTCACAAAAGAATATTTTTGGGTTTCATATCCCTTTAAAGGGACATTAATGGGTATTTAACTACTACTTACAATGCTACCGTTTATCCTCCTCTGCCTGCACCTCTCTTCAGAGCTCTTCTTTTATTGTAGCCTTGGTGACGCTTCACTTCTTCATACTGGGTGCCATCATCTTAGACCTTAAGTATTCTCATACCCTGTAACAGAGGTGGCGCACATTCACAGATCAGTGATGTTACTGGCTTTTTGACAGCTGCATTGTGCACTTTAGGTTAGCACGCATGACACACAATGGTTGCTTTACATTTTTGCAGCAGCTGCATTACTCTATATAATTTCTAAGGACTTTTGTATATATATTTTATGTAACTCTTCAATTTTCTTTCCCTTTAATTTGTTCACACTTATTCATGTTACCTGCAGGAGTATATTACTTTGTTTACAAATAGCTCTTTTACCATTATTTTGGTATTTGAAATAGCTGATTTTGCCAGTGGTATCCTTACCTATACTGAAAGTTACTATACTTAAAGGGACAGTCTACACCAAAATTGTTGTTGTTTAAAAAGATAGATAACGCCTGTACTACCCATTCCCCAGCTTTGTACAACCAACATTGTTATATTAATATACTTTATAACATTTAAACCTCTACATTTCTGCCTGTTTCTAAGGCACTACAGACAGCCTCTTATTACATACTTTTTTATTAGCTTTTCACAACAGGAGACTGCTAGCTCATGTGTCATATAGATAACATTGTGCTCTCTTTCTCGTGGAGTTGTGCAGGACACAGCACTAATTGGCTAAAAATGCAAGTCAATAGATAATAAATAAATAGCCATGTGATTATGGGGCAGTCTGCAGAGGCTTAGATACAAGGTAATCACAGAGGTAAAAAAAGTGTATTAATATAACAGTGTTGGTTATGCAAAACAGGGAAATGGGTAATAAAGGGATTATCTATCTTTTTAAACAATAAAAAGTTTTGAGTTGACTGTCCCTTTAAGTATTGGCTGTGTAAACATAGGCAGCAGATGAAATTACACTCACAGTGCGGTGGGACCGTTTTAAAAATGAGAAGAAATAGGGACAGTCTCAAAGGGTTTAGTGTTTAACGTTTCTTAATTCCATTCCTTCAGTACCTCTATTTTATGGCATTTACAGATTTCTTTTAGGCTAATCTATGACTCAGCTGTTGGTAATCGAGTGACGTACTGAAAAAAAAAAGATAAAATCTGATGGATTCAATGTGCTTAAAGGCTGAATTGTGTAACCCTGCTAGAATGTTGTTTTCTAACAATCCCAAGCCCTTTACTTCTTGCATGAGCTTTCCTTGGATTATACATTTTGTTCTAGCTTGTAATAATGTAAACCCCTAATTAGTAACAGGCTACATGATGTGCCCCTTTTAATGACCGGTGCAATTACGATCTCTTGTGCTCTGAGTAACACTAAAGGAAATTGTAGCATGAATTTGTGTACAATGAAAATCTGCCTTATTACTAATTTGTGAGTTATGTGTCTCTTCAAGTAAAACAGCTTAAATGTGTAAAATTTCCTGTTCGTTTAAGGTGCAGAAAACGCGTAATTACCAAACTTTTTAGTAATGCAATACATTAAAGGGATATGAAACCCAAATGTTCACATCTGGCTGGTATGTTAAAGTGATATGAAACCCACATTTTTTCTTTCACGATTCAGATAGAACTTTCTAATTCGCTCCTATTATCAATTTCTCATTGTTCTCTTGGTATCTTTATTTGAAAAAGCAGGAGTGCTTTTCAAATAAAGATACAAAGATCAACAAAGAAATTTATAATAGGAGTGAATTAGAAAGTGTCTTAACATTGCATGTTCTATCTGAATCATGAAAGAAAAAATGTGGGTTTCATATCACTTTAACATACCAGTCAGATGTGAACATTTTATGAATAAATTAACGCTGCATTTGCTGTACAGTATTTAAATAAATGAACACTGTATTTGAATAAATTAACACTGTGTTTGCTGCAAATACATGTGCCATATTTAGAAAAGTAATATGATATTGGAGTAGACATAGCTAGACACTGTCCTTTTGTTTGTAAAACTTGCATTATTTTGCAGTATTTTATCTTATCACCAGTACTAAGGTCAAAAATCCTTATTAATCTTTCTCCCATCATTTGCTCAGGCCATGACTTGCCCAAATGCTGTTGTTTCCTATGAAATTGTTCTCTCCATCACTCGGCTCATCAAAAAATACGGGAGGGAGCTGCAGGCTGGGACATGGGATGTTCTGATGGACATTTTAGAACAGTTATTCCAGCAGCTCCAGGTACGGATCACCTGCGTGTAAAGAATCACAGCGTAATGTACACTAAGTCTGCATCCTTGTATGAATCTTAGATGGAAATAAAGTTCCCTACTGTAATCGTTAATAGTTTTATAGTTTTTTCACATTTTCTCCTTTCTTTTTACTAGGCATCGGGTTTCGGGGGTTTTAAGCGCCTCCTAATGCGGAAGTAGGCGACTGCTTGTGGTGTTCGGCTCTTTTCAGAGCTGGATTTGTTCTTGTGAAAGTGCAACACGCTAAGATCTGGATTTACACAGATCTTAGTGTGTTGCACTTTCACAAGAACAAATCCGTCTCTGAAACAGCTGAACACCAGTAGCAGCTTCCTTTTTCTGCATTTAGAGGTATCCAAAACCTCTGAATACACATGCGTATTTTTTTTTTTTTACATATCTATTGAGTACTTATGTTTCTTGGTTACTGTTTGTTGATAACTATCTTTTTCCGATTAAGGTTCTGCGTAGTCAGGAACTAAAGGCCGTAGTGCATGACCTCCTGACCTCTGTAGAAGAGCTTTATAACCAAAACGAGTTTCATGGTAATGAAGAGCGATTTTTTGAGCTGGTAGAAAGAAGCTCTGACGACAGACCTGTAAGTTTGTTAAGGACGATAATATTATATGTTATACGTTTATACGCTTTTTGATGAATTCTATTTATATTTAAAGGGACCCTGAACCCAATTTTTTTCTTTCATGATTCAGATAGAGCCGCAATCTTAAGCAACTTTCTAGTTTACTCCTATTATCAATTTTTCTTCGTTCTCTTGCTTGCTTTATTTTAAAAGCAGAAATGTAAATCTTAGCAGCCAGCCCATTTTAGGTTCAGCACCATGGATAAAGCTTGCTTATTGGAGGCTGACATTTACCCACCAATAAACAAGCATAACCCAGGTTCTCAACCAAAAATGGGCCGGCTCCTATGCATCACATTCCTACTTTTTAAATAAAGATACCAAGAGAACGAAGAAAAATTGATAATAGGAGTAAATTAGAAAGTTGCTTAAAATTGCATGCTCTGTCTGAATCATGAAAGAAAAAAATTGGGTTTAGTGTTCCTTTAATCCTGCGCAATGTTATTATGGTCTTTGTGCTCCATAAACAAGGGTTTGATATATGGGCCCTCATGTATTGTGGGGTTGGGGAGAAAAAGAATTACAACCATTGGACATGAAGGGACAGTAGCACCTTACGTTTGTAATTATAACATTTTTCTGCAGCCTTCAAATAGATTAACAACAACATTAGATTATTCGTTTATCACCAAAAGTGTTGATTAGCAATTTTTAGAAATAAGCATAAAAGATAATTGTTGAGATTCATGTCCCTTTAATTAACTTGATGATAAAAAAATAACTTGACTTTCCTCTGCTCTCTTAAACATTTGTGAGCAGGTATTTTAGCTACCATCTTCTTAAAGGGATATGAAACCGCATTTTTTTCTTCTTTCATGATTCAGATTGAGAATGCAATTTCGAGGAACTTTCTAATTTACTCCTATTATCAGTTTTTCTTGGTATCGTACTATCGTTATTTGAAAAAGCAGGAATGTAAGCTTAGGAGCCTGCCCATTTTTTGGTTCTGCACCCTCAGTAGTGCTTGCTGATTGGTGGCTACATTTCATAAAAAGAGTAAATTAGAAAGTTGCTTCAAATTGCATGCTCTACCTAATTATGAAAGGAAAATATTGTTTCATATCCCTTTAATACCTGTTGGTCAATGCTCACAGAGTGCCGATGCTTCTTAAACGAGGTGTATAAATAATTATTATTAATAACCTTGTTAATATGCATTTTCTTTTATCATTAGAAAGAATCTGTAGTTAATCTCATAAATTACAAAGCTCAGTCCATTCACCCAGGGAAGGAAGGGTGGGTCCTGGATCTCCAAAAACTAATGGAAAGATATTTCAGGTAAGAACAGGATACTTAAACAGCAATTGGTTTATATATCGGAACAAATTACTACATTTAAAGGACCATGAAATACAGTAGATTTGGATTATTAACAAAAGCATATTAAAAAGACAACGCAAAAGCACTTTGTTTGAATTTGAAATGAGTAGTATATTTTTTGTGACAAATTTTAATTTGTTCCATTCTCCTTCCACTTGCATCATGTGACAGCCATTAGCCAACCACAAAATGCATATACTTATATTCTGTGAATTCTTGCACATGCTCAGTAGGAGCTGGTGCGATCGGCAAGTTGGCATATTAAATTGTTCTGCACAACTAGGTAATAGACGCGAATTAGAGTTGTTTAAAATTGAATTTTCTATCTGACTCATGAAAGTTTAATTTTGACTTTAGTGTTCCTTTAATATTTCCCTGTTCAACCTGTAAGTACTTGTCAGTCTTGGTGTATCTCTGTGTTAACAAAAGGCCCATGGTGTCACATGATTTTGTTTTTATATTGGTCTCCTGTGATACTGCAGTGATTGTTGGCAACTTCTGTATGGTACACTGCTTTTCCATTCTTAAAGGGACAGTCTAGTCAGAATTAAACTTTCATGATTCAGATAGGGCATGTAATTTTAAACAACTTTCCAATTTAATGTTATCATCAAATTTGCTTTGTTCTCTTGGTATTCTTTGTTGAAAGCTAAACCTAGGTAGGCTCATATGCTAATTTCTAAGCCCTTGAACGCTGCCTCTTATCTGAAAGCATTTGACAGTTTTTCACAGCTACGGGGGCATGTGTATAAATAACACTGTGCTCATGCCTGTGGAGTTACTTATAAGAGGGCACTGATTGGCTAAAATTCAAGTCTGTCAAAAGAACTGAAATAAGGGGGCAGTCTGCAGAGACTTAGATACAAGGTATTCACAGAGGTAAAAAGTATATTAATATAACCGACCGTGTTGGTTATGCAAAACTGGGTAATGGTAATATAGAGGATATCTATATTTTTGAACAATAAACATTCTGGAGTAGACTGTCCCTTTTAAATGAGAAGGTCTTGACAACGTATCTTAATTACTTTCAGTTGCAGGTGACTTGGAATAGTCAAGATAAAATTAAATTTTCATGATTGAGATAGGGCATTCAATTTTAAACAACTTTCCAATTTATTTCTGTTATCTAATTTGCTTAGTTCTCTTGATATCCTTTGTTGAAAAGCATACCTAAGTAGGCTCAGGAGTTGGGAGCTATCTGTTGATTGGTGGTTGCACATATATACCTCTTATCATTGGCTTACTAGTGTGTTCAGTTAGCAAACAGTAGTGTATTTCTTCCATAAAGAATACCAAGAGAACAATGCTAAATTGATCAAATAAGTGAATTGGAAAGTTGTTCAAACACAAATGTTCTATCTGAATCATGAAATAAGTATTTTGGGTTTCATGTCCCTTTAAATGCAACTTATATTTACTTGGTAAAAAAAATAAAAAAAAAATAAAAAAAAAAAATATATATATATATATATATATATTTATATATATATATATATATATATATATATATATTTTATTCTATTTACCTATTTTTCATTAAAAGCACACATTTAGTAACCATTTCAAATGTCTTGTCTTTGTTCCTTTAGGAATGAGACACGGAGTATTGTGAGAATGAAGGTGTTGGATGTCTTATCTTTCTCGCTCAGTATTAATCGACAATTTTATGAGGTTTGTGGTGGAAGATTTTTTTTTTTTTTAATAAAAAAAACTCCCAAAACAAAAATCATTACCAAATCCCTTTTAACCCCTCTTAATTCCATATAAAATGCAAAATAAGGTATCCACATGGCAAATAATAATCCAACATTCAATATTGTTTTTTTTAATTCACAACTGGGTATTGAAGGTAAATTAGTGCAGCCATTTATGATAGCGTAGAACCGCTTTAAATGTATAGTCAGATTTTTGTGGCATATCTCTTCAGTGTTGGTTAGTAAATAAGTGGTTTATGTAGTAGCGTGGGGACACACATTAATGCACTCATGTTTATTTTTGTTATATGCATAATGCACAATATATTTTAATCCCATTAGCTGATATTGTGGTTCTTAAAGGAAATACTAGATAGAATGGTGCATTTAAAGAAAATATTGGGCTTAGAATAACATGTAGATGTAGTTTTTAAAGTTTCATTAGTTGTTTAAATATTGACAAAATATGTGTAGTGTATACGTTTTAGTGTCTATAAAACAATGGGAGCTGCCATGTTGTAATTTAGGTAACCTTTTCTACTGTAGCCAATCAGGGACAGTTATAAATAGGTCACTAGAGTGTGCAGCCAATGTCTGTGTGTAATATAACAGTGTTCTGCACTTCTATTTCTAAAAGGAACTTAAAAGCTCACAATTTCAGTATGGAATTACAGGAAAAGGGGACAAAATAAATTATGAAAGTATAATGCAGAGTTTTTTTTATATATTTACAATTTACCATTTTATATTACCATCTCAAAGTGTTTAATGTCCCTTAAACACAAAAAGAGCATTCAATGTTTAACTGCGACGCTGTAGACTGAGCATGAAAAAACATCCTAATGACCAGAATGCACTGCTTTGACCTGTTTTAGATCTTTACTGGACCATAATTATTGTTGTGTTATCCACATGACCATGGTGTATTTTAGGTCCATATTATGAAGGAGTAAAATAGTTTCAAGTATACTACAGAATTCTATGAACTCAACACATATTTTGGTTTCAGGAGGAGTTGATTGAGAAGGTTGTCACTTCCCAGCTGGCCCATATACCTGAGGATAGAGACCACCAGGTGCGGAAATTGGCTACCCAGCTTTTGGGGGACCTGGCTGAATGCTGCCATTCATGTCATTTCAACAGCTTGATGGATATCATAGAAAGGGTGAGACGGATACATTTGCTATTTATGTATTTATATATCTATATTTTTACACACTTATACACATAAATAGTAGTCAAAGGTTTGGACACAGCATCTCGTAGAAGAGTTTTTCTTTATTATAACAACTTCTACATTTTAGAACAATAACTGTCATCCTAAATATTAAATAGCACACATGGAATTACACAGTGACCAAAACAGATATTAAATGAAAACTATTTTATTTCTTTCATGTAATTGGCAAGAGTCCATGAGCTAGTGACGTATGGGATATACAATCCTACCAGGAAGGGCAAAGTTTCCCAAACCTCAAAATGCCTATAAATACACCCCTCACCACACCCACAATTCAGTTTTACAAACTTTGCCTCCTATGGAGGTGGTGAAGTAAGTTTGTGCTAAGATTTCTACGTTGATATGCACTTCTCAGCATTTTGAAGCCCGATTCCTCTCAGAGTACAGTGAATGTCAGAGGGATGTGAAGGGAGTATCACCTATTGAATGCAATGGTTTTCCTCACGGGAGATCTATTTCATAGGTTCTCTGTTATCGGTCATAGAGATTCATCTCCTACCTCCCTTTTCAGATCGACTATATACTCTCATATTCCATTACCTCTGTTAACCGTTTCAGTACTGGTTTGGCTATCTGCTATATGTGGATGGGTGTCTTTTGGTAAGTATGTTTTCATTACTTAAGACACTCTCAGCTATGGTTTGGCACTTTATGTATTTATATAAAGTTCTAAATATATGTATTGTACTTATATTTGCAATGAGTCAGGTTTTTTAAGTATATTTCCTTTTGCAGACTGTCAGTTTCATATCTGGGAAATGCATTTTTTAGAAAAAATAAATTCTTACCTGGGGTATAGTCTTTTTTCAATTGACATTTCGCGGGCAAAATTAGGCTCGCGAGGGCGCAAAATGCCAAAGTATATTGTGTCATTTTTGCCGCAAGATTTTTGGTATGGCGCAAAGTTACGTTCTTTGACGCAAATTCGTCATTTCCGGCGTCTTCATTGACGCGAGTGTGTCATTTCCGGATGTTGTTGGCGCCCAAAAAAATTTCTGTTTGCGTCATACTTCGTGCCAAATATATTCATTATTTAAAACCCCATTCCTATATGCCTTTTGCCTTTTTCTCTATCAGAGGGCTATGCTGTTTGAATTTTTTTCCCATTTCTGAAACTGCCATGTAAGGAAATTGATAATTTTGCTTTATATGTTGTTTTTTCTCTTACATTTGCAAGATGTCTCAATCTGATCCTGTCTCAGAAATCACTGTTGGAACCCTGCTGCCTGATAACAGTTCTACCAAAGCTAAGTGCATTTGTTGTAAAATTGTGGAGATTATATCTCCAGCTGTGGTTTGTAATAGTTGTCATGATAAACTTTTACATGCAAAGAATGTATCCATCAGTAATAGTTCATTGCCTGTTGTTGTTCTTTCAATATCTAATCTACAAGATATACCTGTGAATTTAAAAGATTTTTTTGCTGATTCTATTCAGAAGGCTTTGTCTGCCCTCCCGCCTTTCTAATAAATGTAAAAGGTCTTTTAAAACTTCTCATAAAGTTGATGAAAGTTCAAATGACCGACAACATACTGAATTATCCTCCTCTGATGAGGATCTATCTGATTCAGAAGTTCCTTCCTCAGATATTGACACTGACAAATCTACTTATTTATTTAAAATGGAGTATATTAGTTCTTTGTTAAAAGAAGTGTTTATTACATTGGTTATTGAGGGAACTAGTCCTCTTGATACTAAAACTAGTAAACTTTTTAATTCTGTTAATAAACCTCCTGTGGTTACTCCAGAGGTTTTTCCAGTTCTTCATGCTATTTCTGATATGATTTATAAGGAATGGAATAGGCCTGGTACCTCTTTTATTCCTTCTTCAAGGTTTAATAAATTGTATCCTTTGCCAGCAGCTATCTCTACTCTTGCTAAACGTACTACTATTCCTATGGAAGACAGTACTTCTTTTAAAGATCCTATAGATAGGAAACTTAAATCTTATCTAGGGAAAGCCTATTTATATTCTGGTCATCTTCTCAGGCCTCCATTTTCTTTGGCTGATTTTGCAGCTGCATCAACTTTTTGGTTGGAAAATTTAGCACAACAAGAATTGGATTCTGATTTGTCTAGCATTGTTCGCTTGCTTCAACATGCTAATAATTTTATTTGTAATGCCATTTTTGATATCATCAAAATTGATGTTAAATCTATCTCTTTAGCTATTTTAGCTAGAAGAGCTTTGTGGCTTAAATCTTGGAATGCTGACACGACTTCTAAGTCTAGATTGCTATCTCTTTATTTCCAAGGTAATAAGTTATTTGGTTCTCAGTTGGATTCAATTATTTCAACTGTCACTGGGGGGAAGGAAGTTTTTTTGCCTCAGGATAAAAGACCTAAGGGTTAATCTAAAGCTTCTAACCGTTTTCGTTCCTTTCAACAAATTAAGGAACAGAAACCTAATCCTTCCCCCAAGGAAACTCTTTCCAATTGGAAACCTTCTTCAAATTGGAATAAATCCAAGCCGTTTCAGAAACCAAAGCCAGCCCCCAAGTCCGCATGAAGGTGCGGCCCTCTTTCCAGCTCAGCTGGTAGGGGGCAGATTAAGATTTTTCAAGGATGTTTGGACAAATTCTGTCCAAAATCAATGGATTCTGAGTATTGTCTCTCAGGGGTATTGAATAGGATTCAGAGTAAGACCTCCTGTGAGAAGATATTTTCTCTCATGCATCCCAGCAAATCCAGTAAAAGCTCAGGCTTTCATGAAGTGTGTTTCAGACCTGGAGCTTTCAGGAGTAATCATGCCAGTTCCGTTTCAGGAGCAGGGTCTGGGATTTTATTCAAATCTATTCATTGTCCCAAAGAAAGAAAATTCATTCAGACCAGTTTTGGATCTAAAAAGTTTGAATCGTTATGTAAGAGTACCAACTTTCAAAATGGTGATTATAAGGACTATTCTGCCTTTTGTTCAGCAACGGATTATATGTCCACAATAGACTTACAGGATGCATATCTTCATATTCCGATTCATCCACATCATTATCAGTTTCTCAGATTCTCTTTTCTAGACAAGCATTACCAATTTTTCGCTCTTCCTTTTGGCCTAGCGACAGCTCCAAGAATATTTTCAAAGGTTCTCGGTGCCCTACTCTCTGTAATCAGAGAGCGGGGTATTGTGGTGTTTCCTAATTTGGACGATATCTTGGTACTTGCTCAGTCTTTACATTCTGCAGAATCTCACGCAAATCAACTAGTGTTGTTTCTTCGAAAACATGGTTGGAGGATCAATTTACCAAAAAGTTATTTGATTCCTCAGACAAGGGTCAACTTTTTAGGTTTCCAGATAGATTCAGTGTCCATGACTCTGTCTCTAACAGACAAGAGATGTTTAAAATTGGTTTCAGCCTGTCGAAACCTTCAGTCTCAGTCATTCCCTTCAGTAGCAATTTGTATGGACGTTTTAGGTCTCATGACTGCAGCATCGGACGCGATCCCCTTTGCTCTTTTTCATATGAGACCTCTCCAGCTTTGTATGCTGAACCAATGGTGCAGGGATTATACAAGGATATCACAATTAATATCCTTAAATCCCAATGTTTGACTATTTCTGACTTGGTGGTTACATCACCATCGTATAGTTCTAGGGGCCTCTTTTGTTCATCCAACCTGGACTGTGATCACAACAGATGCAAGTCTTTCAGGTTGGGGAGCTGTTTGGGGATCTCTGACAGCACAAGGAGTTTGGGAATCTCAAGAGGCTTGATTACCAATCAATATTTTGGAACGATTTTCAGGGCTCTTCAGATTTGGCCTCTGTTGAAGAGAGAACCGTTCATTTGTTTTTAGACAGATAATATCACAACTGTGGCATATGTCAATCATCAGGGTGGGACTCGCAGTCCCCAAGCTATGAAAGAAGTATCCCAGATACTTGCTTGGGCGGAATTCAGCTCTTGTCTAATTTCTGCGGTTCATATCCCAGGTACAGACAATTGGGAAGCGGGTTATCTCAGTCGTCAGACTTTACATCCGGGGGAGTGATCCCTCCATCCAGATGTGTTTTCTCAGGTTGTTCAGATGTGGGGTCTTCCAGAAATAGATCTGATGGCTTCTCATATAAACAAGAAACTTCCCAGGTACCTGTCCAGGTCCAGGGATCCTCAGGCGGAAGCAGTGGATGCGTTGACACTTCCTTGGTGTTATCAACCTGCTTATATTTTCCCGCCTCTAGTTCTTCTTCCAAGAGTGATCTCCAAAATCATCATGGAGCAATTGTTTGTGTTGCTGGTGACTCCAGCATAGCCTCACAGGTTTTGGTATGCGGATCTTGTTCGGATTTCCAATTGCCAACCTTGGCGACTTCCATTAAGGCCGGACCTTTTGTCTCAAGGTATGTTTTTCCATCAGGATCTCAAATCATTAAATTTGAAGGTATGGAAATTGAACGCCTAGTGCTTAGTCATAGAGGTTTCTCTGACTCAGTGATTAATACTATGTTACAGGCTCGTAAATCTGTTTCTAGAAAGATTTATTATCGAGTTTGGAAGACTTATATTTAATGGTGCTCTTCTCATAAATTCTCCTGGCATTCTTTTAGAATACCTAGAATTTTACAGTTCCTTCATTATGGTTTGGATAAGGGTTTGTCTGCAAGTTCATTGAAGGGACAAATCTCTGCTCTTTCTGTTTTATTTCACAGAAAGATTGCTAAGCTTCCTGATATTCACTGTTTTGTACAGGCTTTGGTTCGTATCAAGCCTGTCATTAAATCAATCTCTCCTCCTTGGAGTCTTAATTTGGTTTTGAAGGCTTTACAGGCTCCTCCGTTTGAGCCTATGCATTCTTTGGACATTAAACTACTTTCTTGGAAAGTGTTGTTCCTTTTGGCCATTTCTTCTGCTAGAAGAGTTTCCGAATTATCTGCTCTTTCTTGTGAATCTCCTTTTCTGATTTTCCATCAGGATAAAGCAGTTTTGCGGACTTCATTTAAATTTCTACCTAAGGTTGTGAATTCTAACAACATTAGTAGAGAAATTGTTGTCCCTTCTTTGTGTCCTAATCCTAAGAATTCTTTGGAGAGATCCTTACATTCTTTGTATGTGGTAAGAGCTTTGAAATATTATGTTGAAGCTACTAAAGATTTCAGGAAGACTTCTAGTCTATTTGTTATCTTTTCTGGTTCTAGGAAAGGTCAGAAGGCTTCTGCCGTTTCCTTGGCATCGTGGTTAAAGCTTTTGATTCATCAAGCTTATTTGGCGTCGGGTCAAGCCCCGCCTCAGAGGATTACAGCTCATTCTACTAGATCAGTCTCCACTTTGTGGGCTTTTAAGAATGAAGCTTCAGTTGATCAGATTTGCAAAGCAGCAACTTGGTCTTCTTTGCATACATTTACTAAATTCTACAGTTTTGATGTATTTGCTTCTTCGGAAGCAGTTTTTGGTAGAAAAGTTCTTCAGGCAGCTGTTTCAGTTTGATTTTTCTGCTTATGTTTTTAGTTTTTCCTTTCATTTATGAAAATAAACTTATATTTTGGGTTGTGGATTAATTTTTTTCAGCAAAATATGGCTGTCTTTATTTTATCCCTTCCTCTCTAGTAACTATTGTGTGGAGTTCCACATCTTGGGTATTGCTATCCCATACGTCACTAGCTCATGGACTCTTGCCAATTACATGAAAGAAAACATAATTTATGTAAGAACTTACCTGATATATTCATTTCTTTCATATTGGCATGAGGCCCACCCTTTTTATGGTGGTTATGATTTTTTGTATAAAGCACAATTATTTCCAAATTCTTTTGTTGATGCTTTTTACTCCTTTCTTTATCACCCCACTACTTGACTTTTCGTTAAACTGAATTGTGGGTGTGGTGAGGGGTGTATTTATAGGCATTTTGAGGTTTGGGAAACTTTGCCCCTCCTGGTAGGATTGTATTTCCCATACGTCACTAGCTCATGGACTCTTGCCAATATGAAAGAAATTAATTTATCAGGTAAGTTCTTACATAAATTATGTTATTCCTCAAAGTAGCCAAACTTTGCCTTGATGACAGGTTTGTTGCACACTCTTTGGTATTTTCTCAACCATCTTCATGAAGTAGCCACCTGGTATATATATGCAGGCACTTGGCTGTTTTCGCTTCACTTTTCAGCTCATACCAAACCATCTCCATCGGTGAGGTTACTGTCTAGGTCAGACCAACTGACGCTGCACTCCATCACTCACTTGTTTTACAGATAGAACATACACAGTCTAGAGGTTTGTTTTGTGTCATTGTCATATTGAAAAACGGGAGCACAACTATACACAAGCTAAAATTAAGCATTTTGAGCAGCAAGTGATGACATCAAATTAGGCTTCTCTTTTCTCGTGTGAGTGGGACATATGAATAGAACGTAAGTGAAGCAAATCCAAACAAAAGGGAAAACGGCACACCTTGTAAAGGATCACAGAGTCAGACTTGCTAGGTCCTCACTGTAATGTAGTATATGTAGAAAGTCCAGCCACCAAAGAATTCTTGAAAAGACCTTTATTTTCATAGGTTGGGTTCCAAAGACAAAAAAATGTTTCAAGCTTGCAATAGGCTCTTAGTCATGAATAAGAGCCTATTGCAGGCTTGAAACGCTGTTCTTTTGTCTTTGGGACCAACCTAAGAAAATAAAGGTATTTTTTAAAGAATTCTTTGGTGGCTGGAGTTTCTACATATACTATAAAACATTAATGAAGCCTTATTTTTCATAAATCAATGGTAAGATCAGACTAGAGTAGATCTGTTTGTGATTGGCTGATGGTTGTCACATGATACAGGAGTGTAAATAGATGTAACTTTGAAAGTTATAAAAAATCTACTACTCATTTGAAGTTCAGACTAAGGGGCCGATTTATCAAGTGTCTGGCAGACATGAGCCGCTGTAGCGACTCATGTCCGCCAGACATCGATAAATGCCGACAGCATACTCTGTCGGCATTTATCATTGCACAAGCAGTTATGGTGAACTGCTTGTGCAATGCCGCCCCCTGCAGATTTGCTAGCAGGGGGTGTCAATCACCAATCGTATGAGATCGGGGGCGGATTGATGTCCGCAGCCTTTTAAAACCGCTGCTTTTTAACTCCTGTTTCCGGCGAGCCTGAAGGTTTGCCTGGAAACGGATATACGACCCCATTCGGGCCGTGATAAATTGGTCCCTAAGTGGTATTCCATTGTCTTTTTATCTTGTTGATTATGCAAATCTATTGTATTTACTGGTTCTTTAAAGAAGGCACAGAACACTGACTGAAGAAGAAGAGAGCAAGAAAAAATAAATGTGATATTGTTAAGAAATAATAAAAAGGTCTAATAGTTTTACAATATTCACTAAAAGGTTCTTAGCTATTTGTAGCTCAACTTTGTATATGAAAACTACTCTTACTTGCTACACACTTATATCTCCTTTAAAGGGACACTCAAGTCAAAATAAACTTTCATGATTCAGGTAGAGCATGCCGTTTTAAGACACTTTCCAATTTACTTCTAATATCAAATTTTGCCCAGTCTTTTTATATTCTCATTTTCTGGGGATCAAGATCCTACTGTGCACAAGATCACAGGATATACATATACTAGTCTGTGATTGGCTAATTCAGAGTAAGTGCTATTGCATTGTCTTTTTATTATGTACCGGTACTTGTTAATTATGTAATTCTACTGCACTGAGTGGTCCTTTAGAAATTATCAGCATCTTATATTACAATATAAATGTTTTAATGCATGTGTTTAACCTTAAATAGGTGGTGACACGACCTTTGTCTACATCTACTGATGTTGGACATGATGCTTCCTCATTGGAAGATGTGAAGACTTCAGTGCTAGGACTGATGGTTATACTCCAGGTAAGTTCATAATAGGGGAAACGTGTGCCTCTGACTCATTGTGCCATTTGTCATTCTTACTAATCTGATACATTTCCTGTCTCTGCAGACCAAGATGTATTCTCTGCCAGCCAGCCACGCAATGCGCGTGTACGAGATGCTGATAAACCACATTCAGCTCCATTACAAAAACCTCTACAGTTCACACATCGCCAGCAGTATACGGCTTCAGGTATGGAGCGGTGTCCTTTATAGGCCTTTAGGATTGTGACTTATGCAGAAATATAAAGTATTTTTAAAGCATGAAAATCTGTTATTCTAGTAAAATTATTTCTATGCTCCGTTTTAATTCACTTAAAGGGACACTCAAGTCAAAATTAAACTTTCATGATTCAGATAGAGCAGCAATTTTAAACAATTTTCTAATTTACTTGCATTAACAAAATGTGCACCGTCTTTTTATATTTACACTTTTTTGAGTTACTGGCTCCTACTGAGCATGTGCAGGAATTCACAGAATATATGTAAATGCAGCTGTGATTGGCTGATGGCTGTCACATGATACAGAAGGAGTGGAAATAGACATTACTTTGAAATTTGTCAGAATAAAATCTACTACTCACTTGAAGTTCAGATTAAGGGGTCGATTTATCAAAGGCTTCCCAAGCCTATCGACCTCCTACGACACAAGAGAACCTGCAGTCTGTATTTAACAAGCAGCGGTCATTAGCTCTAAGGTGGTGAATTCCAATCTCCCGGTCTTGTCCGACCAGGGAGATTGACAGCTCCTGCCCGATTCAGAGCAGTGAATTTTAAACAACTTTCTCTTTTACTTCTCTTTTAATTCTCTTCATTCTCCTTGTATCTTTTGTTGAAAATCAGGGATGTAAGCTCAGGAGCGTGCACGTGTCTGGAGCACTATATGGCAGCAGTTTTGCAAGAATGTTATTCATTTGCAAATCACTAGAGGGCAGCACTATTCCTGCCATGTAGTGCAGCAGTTGCCTACCTAGGTAGCTCTTCAACAAAAAATTCCATGGGAACGAACCAAATGTTATAATAGAAGTAAATTGGAAACTTTTTAAAACGGTGATGTTTTGTCTGAATCACAAAAGCACATTTTTGGGTTTCATATCCCTTTAAGGCAATTTTTCACCATTTTAAAAATATCTATTAATTCGCATTTTTTTACAGAATTTATACAATTTAAACAACATGTATGAATCATAGCTTTTCATTAAAGGTGTTTGATTTCCTCCTGCTCATCCGAGCTGACTCTTTAAGACGACTGGGGCTTCCTAATAAGGATGGAGCTGTCCGATTCAGTCCGTACTGCCTCTGCGAATCTGTGTAAGTTCATAATTTGCAATCAGTTTTGCAGAACACTGTGCATGTGCACAGTGTCTCAGTTTAACACAGTCTCCGGCTTATATTAAGTATTGTAAAAATCGTCAGTCGACTATAGTTGGTGGACTGGACGGGATATATTAAACTTTATTTCCTCTTCTTATCACAGGACTGAGCAAGAGAAGAAAACGACAGAACGGAAGCCTGCTGGCACCTTATCGCCTCCGTCCGGAAGTCCTAGTCTCCCCTCCCAGAATGCTTCCCCACGCATGGGCTACCTGCCATACTCTTTGGCATTTGGAGTCCTCCTACAATGCCTAAAGCAGGTAAGTCCTCTCCCCTAAGTACACTTTTGTCTTACGTCCCTAGTGACAGCACAGTGTCCTGCAGATGGAGATCATCTGATTTGTTACTGAGCAGTATATTATTTGGTATGTGTAAATTATTGGGTAGCTTTAGGAATATGGTGAAAACCTCTGTACAACCCAACAGCAATAAGAGACCTAATCAGTATATTTAGGTGATTATAAAGCACGTAACAAATAATAATTATATACATTACATTATGGCTTTTTTCCTTACTGTATTTATGTTGCAGGAGACTGACTGGAAGGTGCTGAAGCTGGTTCTAAATAAGCTGCCAGAGTGTCTCCGTTACAAGGTCCTGATATTGTCATCTCCTTGTAACATTGACCAGCTTGCTTCGTCCCTGTGCACTATGGTTAGTATTACTTCCCATACAAGAGTTTGATACCGAGATATGTTGAAATAAAATATAATTCTTGCCAGGGCAACTTACAAGGTCTCATTTTACATTTATTCAGTAAGGAAACAGAAAAAAAAATGTTGTGCTCCTTTTTTTTTCAGCTTAATGACCGAAAAGCAAGTGAACGTCTCTACAACACACCAGACGGCTTTTCTCGTACTGATCTGCAACTAGCGGTAGTTCCTGTATTGACGGCTTTAACTTCTTACCACCAGTACCTAGAAATCACCAAACAGGTGTGTCATGGTGTATGAGGTTAAATATCGGCTAGCGGTTGATCGTTACAGCGTACATGCATACCCTAACCAACTTCCTTTCCAAAATACATCAAGGGTAAAAGTACCGGACATTTCTTTGGTCTGTAATTTTATTTTAAAGAAGGGTTGTGTAGAATTCTGTGACCCATTGCCTCTTTCCGTTTTCACCAGTATATGTATGAGATAATGTTGTGTTGGTCTAGAATGGTCGGTAGAACTTGAGTTGAAACATCATACATTTGTGGAATTAAATTAGAGCTCACTTTACATTTATTATGCATTTTAAAGACTATGCTATCTTTGCTCATCATAGAAGCAATCGCAAGCAAAAACTGCCTGCTTAAAGGGACAGTCTAGGCCAAAATAAACTTTCATGATTCAGATAGAGCATGTCATTTTAAACAATTTTCCAATTTACTTTTATCACCAATTTTGCTTTGTTCTCTTGGTATTCTTAGTTGAAAGCTTAACCTAGGAGGTTCATATGCTAATTTCTTAGACCTTGAAGCCCACCTCTTTCAGATTGCATTTTAACAGTTTTTCACGACTAGAGGGTGTTAGTTCACGTATTTCATATAGATAACACTGTGCTCGTGCACGAGAAGTTATCTGGGAGCAGGCACTGATTGGCTAGACTGCAAGTCTGTCAAAAGAACTGAAAAAATAGGCAGTTTGCAGAGGCTTAGATACAAGATAATCACAGAGGTAAAAAGTATATTATTATAAATGTGTTGGTTATGCAAAACTGGGAAATGGGTAATAAAGGGATTATCTATCTTTTAAAACAATAAAAATTCTGGTGTAGACTGTCCCTTTAAAATAGGTGACCAGAGGGAAATACAAACTTTTAAAGGGGCAACCCATTTTTTCAGATAGATGATTCAGATAAAGTATACGATTTGAAGCAACTTTCCAACATATTTCTGTTGTCAAATTTGCTTCATTTTCTCTTCACTCTGCTTTCTCTCTTTTCTCTCTCTCTCTCTCTCTTTTCTCTCTCTCTCTCTCTTTTCTCTCTCTCTTTTCTCTCTCTCTCTCTCTCTCTTTTCTCTCTCTCTCTCTCTCTCTTCTCTCTCTCTCTCTCTCTCTCTCTCTCTCTCTCTTTTCTCTCTCTCTCTCTCTCTCTCTCTCTTTTCTCTCTCTCTCTCTCTCTCTCTCTCTCTCTTTTCTCTCTCTCTCTCTTTTCTCTCTCTCTCTTTTCTCTCTCTCTCTTCTCTCTCTCTCTCTCTTTTCTCTCTCTCTCTCTCTCTCTCTCTCTTTTCTCTCTCTCTCTCTTTTCTCTCTCTATCTTTTCTCTCTCTATCTTTTCTCTCTCTCTTTTCTCTATCTTTTCTCTCTCTCTCTCTCTCTCTCTCTTCTCTCTCTCTCTCTCTCTTTTCTCTCTCTCTCTCTCTTTTGTCTCTCTCTCTTTTCTCTCTCTCTCTCTTTTCTCTCTCTCTTTTCTCTCTCTATCTTTTCTCTCTCTATCTTTTCTCTCTCTCTTTTCTCTCTCTCTTTTCTCTCTCTATCTTTTCTCTCTATCTTTTCTCTCTCTCTTTTCTCTCTCTCTTTTCTCTCTCTCTTTTCTCTCTCTCTTTTCTCTCTCTTTTCTCTCTCTCTTCTCTCTCTCTTTTCTCTCTCTCTTCTCTCTCTCTTTTCTCTCTCTCTCTCTCTTTTCTCTCTCTCTATCTTTTCTCTCTCTCTTTTCTCTCTCTCTTTTCTCTCTCTCTCTTTTCTCTCTCTCTTTTCTCTCTCTCTCTTTTCTCTCTCTCTCTCTTTTCTCTCTTTCTCTCTCTCTTTTCTCTCTCTCTTCTCTCTCTCTCTCTTTTCTCTCTCTCTCTCTTTTCTCTCTTTCTCTCTTTCTCGCTCTCTCTTTCTCTCTTTCTCTCTCTCTCTCTTTCTCTCTCTCTTTCTCTCTCTCTTTCTCTCTCTCTTTCTCTCTCTCTCTTTCTCTCTCTCTCTCTCTCTTTTTTTTCTCTCTTTTTTTTCTCTCTCTCTCTCTTTTCTCTCTCTCTCTCTTTTCTCTCTCTCTCTTTTCTCTCTCTCTCTCTCTTTTCTCTCTCTCTCTTTCTCCAACATAGGTGTGTCCGGTCCACGGCGTCATCCTTACTTGTGGGATATTCTCTTCCCCAACAGGAAATGGCAAAGAGCCCAGCAAAGCTGGTCACATGATCCCTCCTAGGCTCCGCCTTCCCCAGTCATTCTCTTTGCCGTTGTACAGGCAACATCTCCACGGAGATGGCTTAGAGTTTTTTAGTGTTTAACTGTAGTTTTTATTATTCAATCAAGAGTTTGTTATTTTAAAATAGTGCTGGTATGTACTATTTACTCTGAAACAGAAAAGAGATGAAGATTTCTGTTTGTAAGAGGAAAATGATTTTAGCAACCGTTACTAAAATCAATGGCTGTTTCCACACAGGACTGTTGAGAGGAATTAACTTCAGTTGGGGGAACAGTGAGCAGACTTTTGCTGCTTGAGGTATGACACATTCTAACAAGACGATGTAATGCTGGAAGCTGTCATTTTCCCTATGGGATCCGGTAAGCCATTTTTATTACAGAAAGAAAAAAAGGGCTTTTATACTCCATAGCCTTGAGGAATTAATTTAATCTTGGGAATTATGTAAAATAACCGGCAGGCACTGTAGTGGACACCTTATTCTCTAGGGGCTTTCCCTAATCATAGGCAGAGCCTCATTTTCGCGCCTCTATTGCGCAGTTGTTTTTGAGAAGCATGACATGCAGATGCATGTGTGAGGAGCTCTGATACATAGAAAAGACTTTCTGAAGGCGTCATTTGGTATCGTATTCCCCTTTGGGCTTGGTTGGGTCTCAGCAAAGCAGATACCAGGGACTGTAAAGGGGTTAAATATAAAAACGGCTCCGGTTCCGTTATTTTAAGGGTTAAAGCTTCCAAATTTGGTGTGCAATACTTTTAAGGCTTTAAGACACTGTGGTGAAATTTTGGTGAATTTTGAACAATTCCTTCATACTTTTTCGCAATTGCAGTAATAAAGTGTGTTCAGTTTAAAATTTAAAGTGACAGTAACGGTTTATTTAAAACGTTTTTTGTACTTTGTTATCAAGTTTTTGCCTGTTTAACATGTCTGAACTACCAGATAGACTGTGTTCTGAGTGTGGGGAAGCCAAGGTTCCTTCTCATTTAAATAGATGTGATTTATGTGACACAAAATTTAGAGAAAATGATGCCCAAGATGATTCCTCAAGTGAGGGGAGTAAGCATGGTACTGCATCATCCCCTCCTTCGTCTACTCCAGTCTTGCCCACACAGGAGGCCCCTAGTACATCTAGCGCGCCAATACTCCTTACTATGCAACAATTAACGGCTGTAATGGATAATTCTATCAAAAACATTTTAGCCAAAATGCCCACTTATCAGCGAAAGCGCGACTGCTCTGTTTTAGAAAATACTGAAGAGCATGAGGACGCTGATGATATTGGTTCTGAAGGGCCCCTACACCAGTCTGAGGGGGCCAGGGAGGTTTTGTCTGAGGGAGAAATTTCAGATTCAGGGAAAATTTCTCAACAAGCTGAACCTGATGTGATTACATTTAAATTTAAATTGGAACATCTCCGCGCTCTGCTTAAGGAGGTGTTATCCACTCTGGATGATTGTGAGAATTTGGTCATTCCAGAGAAATTATGTAAAATGGACAAGTTCCTAGAGGTCCCGGGGCCCCCCGAAGCTTTTCCTATACCCAAGCGGGTGGCGGACATTGTAAATAAAGAATGGGAAAGGCCCGGTATACCTTTCGTCCCTCCCCCCATATTTAAAAAATTGTTTCCTATGGTCGACCCCAGAAAGGACTTATGGCAGACAGTCCCCAAGGTCGAGGGGGCGGTTTCTACTCTAAACAAACGCACCACTATACCCATAGAAGATAGTTGTGCTTTCAAAGATCCTATGGATAAAAAATTAGAAGGTTTGCTTAAAAAGATGTTTGTTCAGCAAGGTTACCTTCTACAACCAATTTCATGCATTGTTCCTGTCACTACAGCAGCGTGTTTCTGGTTCGATGAGCTAGAAAAGGCGCTCAATAATAATTCTTCTTCTTATGAGGAGATTATGGACAGAATTCATGCTCTCAAATTGGCTAATTCTTTCACCCTAGACGCCACTTTGCAATTGGCTAGGTTAGCGGCGAAAAATTCTGGTTTTGCTATTGTGGCGCGCAGAGCGCTTTGGTTAAAATCTTGGTCAGCGGATGCGTCTTCCAAGAACAAATTGCTTAACATTCCTTTCAAGGGGAAAACGCTGTTTGGCCCTGACTTGAAAGAGATTATCTCTGATATCACTGGGGGCAAGGGCCACGCCCTTCCTCAGGATAGGTCTTTCAAGGCCAAAAATAAACCTAATTTTCGTCCCTTTCGCAGAAACGGACCAGCCCCAAGTGCTACGTCCTCTAAGCAAGAGGGTAATACTTCTCAAGCCAAGCCAGCCTGGAGACCAATGCAAGGCTGGAACAAAGGAAAGCAGGCCAAGAAACCTGCCACTGCTACCAAGACAGCATGAGATGTTGGCCCCCGATCCGGGACCGGATCTGGTGGGGGGCAGACTCTCTCTCTTCGCTCAGGCTTGTGCAAGAGATGTTCTGGATCCTTGGGCACTAGAAATAGTCTCCCAAGGTTATCTTCTGGAATTCAAGGGGCTTCCCCCAAGGGGAGGTTCCACAGGTCTCAATTGTCTTCAGACCACATAAAAAGACAGGCATTCTTACATTGTGTAGAAGACCTGTTAAAAATGGGAGTGATTCATCCTGTTCCATTAGGAGAACAAGGGATGGGGTTCTACTCCAATCTGTTCGTAGTTCCCAAAAAAGAGGGAACATTCAGACCAATCTTAGATCTCAAGATCCTAAACAAGTTTCTCAAGGTTCCATCGTTCAAAATGGAAACCATTCGAACAATTCTTCCTTCCATCCAGGAAGGTCAATTCATGACCACGGTGGATTTAAAGGATGCGTATCTACATATTCCTATCCACAAGGAACATCATCGGTTCCTAAGGTTCGCATTCCTGGACAAGCATTACCAGTTTGTGGCACTTCCGTTCGGATTAGCCACTGCTCCAAGGATTTTCACAAAGGTACTAGGGTCCCTTCTAGCGGTGCTAAGACCAAGGGGCATTGCAGTAGTACCTTACTTGGACGACATTCTGATTCAAGCGTCGTCCCTTCCTCAAGCAAAGGCTCACACGGACATTGTCCTGGCCTTTCTCAGATCTCACGGGTGGAAAGTGAACGTAGAAAAAAGTTCTCTATCTCCGTCAACAAGGGTTCCCTTCTTGGGAACAATAATA